>NC_037676.1:128291611-128296402 GCF_003255815.1 Theropithecus gelada
TTTTTTTTTTTTTTTTTTTTTTTAAATTTATTTATTATTATTATACTGTAAGTTGTAGGGTACATGTGCATAACGTGCAGGTTTGTTACATATGTATACTTGTGCCTTGTTGGTGTGCTGCACCCATCAACTCGTCATTTACATCAGGTATAACTCCCAATGCAATCCCTCCCCCCGCCCCCCTCCCCATGATAGGCCCCGGTGTGTGATGTTCCCCTTCCCGAGTCCAAGTGATCTCATTGTTCAGTTCCCACCTATGAGTGAGAACATGCGGTGTTTGGTTTTCTGTTCTTGTGATAGTTTGCTAAGAATGATGGATTCCAGCTGCATCCATGTCCCTACAAAGGACACAAACTCATCCTTTTTTATGGCTGCATAGTATTCCATGGTGTATATATGCCACATTTTCTTAATCCAATCTGTCACTGATGGACATTTGGGTTGATTCCAAGTCTTTGCTATTGTGAATAGTGCTGCAATAAACATACGTGTGCATGTGTCTTTATAGCAGCATAATTTATAATCCTTTGGGTATATACCCAGTAATGGGATGGCTGGGTCATATGGTACATCTAGTTCTAGATCCTTGAGGAATCGCCATACTGTTTTCCATAATGGTTGAACTAGTTTACAATCCCACCAACAGTGTAAAAGTGTTCCTATTTCTCCACATCCTCTCCAGCACCTGTTGTTTCCTGACTTTTGAATGATCGCCATTCTAACTGGTGTGAGATGGTATCTCATTGTGGTTTTGATTTGCATTTCTCTGATGGCCAGTGATGATGAGCATTTTTTCATGTGTTTGTTGGCTGTATGAATGTCTTCTTTTGAGAAATGTCTATTCATATCCTTTGCCCACTTTTTGATGGGGTTGTTTGTTTTTTTCTTGTAAATTTGTTGGAGTTCTTTGTAGGTTCTGGATATTAGCCCTTTGTCAGATGAGTAGATTGCAAAACTTTTCTCCCATTCTGTAGGTTGCCTGTTCACTCTGATGGTAGTTTCTTTTGCTGTGCAGAAGCTCTTTAGTTTAATGAGATCCCATTTGTCAATTTTGGCTTTTGCTGCCGTTGCTTTTGGTGTTTTAGACATGAAGTCTTTGCCCATGCCTATGTCCTGAATGGTACTACCTAGGTTTTCCTCTAGGATTTTTATGGTATTAGGTCTAACATTTAAGTCTCTAATCCATCTTGAATTAATTTTCGTATAAGGAGTAAGGAAAGGATCCAGTTTCAGCTTTCTACTTATGGCTAGCCAATTTTCCCAGCACCATTTATTAAATAGGGAATCCTTTCCCCATTTCTTGTTTCTCTCAGGTTTGTCAAAGATCAGATGGCTGTAGATGTGTGGTATTATTTCTGAGGACTCTGTTCTGTTCCATTGGTCTATATCTCTGTTTTGGTACCAGTACCATGCTGTTTTGGTTACTGTAGCCTTGTAGTATAGTTTGAAGTCAGGTAGCGTGATGCCTCCAGCTTTGTTCTTTTGACTTAGGATTGTCTTGGAGATGCGGGCTCTTTTTTGGTTCCATATGAACTTTAAAGCAGTTTTTTCCAATTCTGTGAAGAAACTCATTGGTAGCTTGATGGGGATGGCATTGAATCTATAAATTACCTTGGGCAGTATGGCCATTTTCACGATATTGATTCTTCCTATCCATGAGCATGGTATGTTCTTCCATTTGTTTGTGTCCTCTTTTATTTCACTGAGCAGTGGTTTGTAGTTCTCCTTGAAGAGGTCCTTTACATCCCTTGTAAGTTGGATTCCTAAGTATTTTATTCTCTTTGAAGCAATTGTGAATGAAAGTTCATTCATGATTTGGCTCTCTGTTTGTCTGTTACTAGTGTATAAGAATGCTTGTGATTTTTGCACATTAATTTTGTATCCTGAGACTTTGCTGAAGTTGCTTATCAGCTTAAGGAGATTTTGGGCTGAGACAATGGGGTTTTCTAAATATACAATCATGTCATCTGCAAAGAGGGACAATTTGACTTCTTCTTTTCCTAACTGAATACCCTTGATTTCTTTCTCTTGCCTGATTGCCCTAGCCAGAACTTCCAACACTATGTTGAATAGGAGTGCTGAGAGAGGGCATCCCTGTCTTGTGCCAGTTTTCAAAGGGAATTTTTCCAGTTTTTGCCCATTCAGTATGATATTGGCTGTGGGTTTGTCATAAATAGCTCTTATTATTTTGAGGTACGTTCCATCAATACCGAATTTATTGAGCGTTTTTAGCATGAAGGGCTGTTGAATTTTGTCAAAAGCCTTTTCTGCATCTATTGAGATAATCATGTGGTTCTTGTCTTTGGTTCTGTTTATATGCTGGATTATGTTTATTGATTTGCGAATGTTGAACCAGCCTTGCATCCCAGGGATGAAGCCCACTTGATCATGGTGGATAAGCTTTTTGATGTGTTGTTGAATCCGGTTTGCCAGTATTTTATTGAGGATTTTTGCATCGATGTTCATCAGGGATATTGGTCTAAAATTCTCTTTTTTTGTTGTATCTCTGCCAGGCTTTGGTATCAGGATGATGTTGGCCTCATAAAATGAGTTAGGGAGGATTCCCTCTTTTTCTATTGATTGGAATAGTTTCAGAAGGAATGGTACCAACTCCTCCTTGTACCTCTGGTAGAATTCAGCTGTGAATCCATCTGGTCCTGGACTTTTTTTGGTTGGTAGGCTATTAATTGTTGCCTCAATTTCAGAGCCTGCTATTGGTCTATTCAGGGATTCAACTTCTTCCTGGTTTAGTCTTGGAAGAGTGTAAGTGTCCAGGAAATTATCCATTTCTTCTAGATTTTCCAGTTGATTTGCGTAGAGGTGTTTATAGTATTCTCTGATGGTAGTTTGTATTTCTGTGGGGTCGGTGGTGATATCCCCTTTTTCATTTTTAATTGCGTCGATTTGATTCTTCTCTCTTTTCTTCTTTATTAGTCTTGCTAGTGGTCTGTCAATTTTGTTGATCTTTTCAAAAAACCAACTCCTGGATTCATTGATTTTTTGGAGGGTTTTTTGTGTCTCTATCTCCTTCAGTTCTGCTCTGATCTTAGTTATTTCTAGCCTTCTGCTAGCTTTCGAATGTGTTTGCTCTTGCTTCTCTAGTTCTTTTAATTGCGATGTTAGAGTGTCAATTTTAGATCTTTCCTGCTTTCTCTTGTGGGCATTTAGTGCTATAAATTTCCCTCTACACACTGCTTTAAATGTGTCCCAGAGATTCTGGTATGTTGTATCTTTGTTCTCATTGGTTTCAAAGTACATCTTTATTTCTGCCTTCATTTCGTTATGTACCCAGTAGTCATTCAGGAGCAGGTTGTTCAGTTTCCATGTAGTTGAGCGGTTTTGATTGAGTTTCTTAGTCCTGAGTTCTAGTTTGATTGCACTGTGGTCTGAGAGACAGTTTGTTATAATTTCTGTTCTTGTACATTTGCTGAGGAGTGCTTTACTTCCAATTACATGGTCAATTTTGGAATAAGTACGATGTGGTGCTGGGAAGAATGTATATTCTGTTGATTTGGGGTGGAGAGTTCTATAGATGTCTATTAGGTCTGCTTGCTGCAGAGATGAGTTCAATTCCTGGATATCCTTGTTAACTTTCTGTCTCGTTGATCTGTCTAATGTTGACAATGGAGTGTTGAAGTCTCCCATTATTATTGTATGGGAGTCTAAGTCTCTTTGTAAGTCTCTAAGGACTTGCTTTATGAATCTGGGTGCTCCTGTATTGGGTGCATATATATTTAGGATAGTTAGCTCTTCCTGTTGAATTGATCCCTTTACCATTATGTAATGGCCTTCTTTGTCTCTTTTGATCTTTGATGGTTTAAAGTCTGTTTTATCAGAGACTAGTATTGCAACCCCCGCTTTTTTTTGTTCTCCATTTGCTTGGTAAATCTTCCTCCATCCCTTTATTTTGAGCCTATGTATGTCTCTGCGTGTGAGATGGGTCTCCTGAATACAGCAGACTGATGGGTCTTGACTCTTTATCCAGTTTGCCAGTCTGTGTCTCTTAATTGGAGCATTTAGTCCATTTACATTTAAGGTTAAGATTGTTATGTGTGAACTTGATCCTGCCATTATGATATTAACTGGTTATTTTGCTCATTAGTTGATGCAGTTTCTTCCTAGCCTCGATGGTCTTTACATTTTGGCATGTTTTTGAGATGGCTGGTACCGGTTGTTCCTTTCCATGTTGAGTGCTTCCTTCAGGGTCTCTTGTAAGGCAGGCCTAGTGGTGACAAAATCTCTAAGCATTTGCTTATCTGTAAAGGATTTTATTTCTCCTTCACTTATGAAACTTAGTTTGGCTGGATATGAAATTCTGGGTTTAAAATTCTTTTCTTTAAGAATGTTGAATATTGGCCCCCACTCTCTTCTGGCTTGGAGAGTTTCTGCCGAGAGATCTGCTGTGAGTCTGATGGGCTTCCCTTTGTGGGTAACCCGACCTTTCTCTCTGGCTGCCCTTAAGATTTTTTCCTTCATTTCAACTTTGGTGAATCTGGCAATTATGTGTCTTGGAGTTGCTCTTCTCGAGGAGTATCTTTGTGGCGTTCTCTGTATTTCCTGGATTTGAATGTTGGCCTGCCCTACTAGGTTGGGGAAGTTCTCCTGGATGATATCCTGAAGAGTGTTTTCCAACTTGGTTCCATTTTCCCCCTCACTTTCAGGCACCCCAATCAGACGTAGATTTGGTCTTTTTACATAATCCCATACTTCTTGCAGGCTTTGTTCATTTCTTTTTCTTCTTTTTTCTTTTGGTTTCTCTTCTCGCTTCATTTCATTCATTTGATCCTCAAT
>NC_037676.1:129218636-129255375 GCF_003255815.1 Theropithecus gelada
TCCCTCCCTCCCTCCTTCCTTCCTTCCTTCCTTCCTTCCTTCCTTCCTTCCTTCCTTCCTTCCTTCCTTCCTTCCTTCCTTTTTCTTTCTAGACAAATTCTTGCTCTGTAGCCCAGGCTGGAACACAATGGTATGATCTCAGCTCACTGCAACCTCCACCTCCTGGGTTCAAGCAATTCTCCTGCCTCAGCCTCCTGAGTAGGTGGGATTACAGGCGTGCTCCCCAGCGCTTGGCTAATTTTTGTATTTTTAGTATAGACAGGGTTTCACCATGTTGATCAGGCTGGTCTCGGACGCCTGACCTCATGATCTGCCTGCCTTGGCCTCCTAAAGTGCTGGGATTACAGGCGTGAGTCACTGTGTCCAGCCTGATTTATTTTTTGGAAAATACAAAAGAAACCAGCCCTCACTATAACCAGTGAAGCAGTTTGCAGCTGTGAAAAGAATAGCTAATAATGTTCCCTCACACTATCCTTTTCCCCCAGGAAACCAATATTAACAGCTTGATGGGTATCTATGAATCTGTTTTCAATGTTCTTGCAAAACATACAGACATATGTTTTTGGTGTTTTTTATTAGAAACGTCAAATTCATATACAATTGTCTATGATTTGCTTAATTTCTTTATTAAATATCTCACTTTTCGAACACATCATGGACATCCCTTGAGGGTAACAGATAGAAATAAACCTCACTTTTTTACATATCTGAATAATAATCCTTGCATGGATATGCCACAATTTGTGCAGTCTTTTTCTTATGCATATATTAAGCTTGTGTCTTTTTTTGTCACCAGAAACTATTAAATATTTACATCTTTTTAATTATGTTATCTAAATAATGGCTACAGAAGTTTTAAAATAATCATTTTGCTTTTTTTTTTTTTTTAACACCTTGAAAGAAACTTACACATGTCAACCAACCTCCTAATTTAGAAATGAGGAATCAGAAGTATTGAATGAGGCAGTGAAGCACTCAACATCACATAAGTAGTTTGGTAGTTCCTCTGGAGCCAGAATCCAGTTTCCTGGGAGCAAAGCAAACTAGCCCTGTTTTCACAGGGGAAGTATTGATAGGGAACAGAGATTTGGATTCCTAAATGGCTGGGGATCTGTAATCACAAGGAATCCACATTTCGAACTGTTCTTCCAGGCCTGATTTTAATCACAAGTCTACCCTTCTTCTAGCAAACAAAGCCTCCTTTGCCAAAGCCCGGACTAAACTCACTCCAGCCTTCTGGTCTGAGGAAGTGCCCTTTTATCAAGTGTGTGGGGTTTCCTGGTTGGGGGACAGAAGGCACCCCCTCTTGCCTTCCTTGTATAGATCCCTTTGACCTTTTAAACATCCTTGGAGGCCTTGTTTCACTTACTGTCTTATATATACAGCCTCCAGGCTTCTAGGAATAGGTAGAACAACAACAACAAAAATACTCAGTGTTTCTACTCTGAAATGCTAAGTAGGAAAAGAGGCAGAAGACTGGTGACCTTTTCCTTTAGTTATTTCCAGACCTGTCTAATCTTTAGAATCATTCTGAGAGCTTATTTACAATACAGATTACTGATTTCAAATATGACTTTCCAGGGGCGACTCCAAAGAAAAAGCAATATTTTAAAATACATTACGTTAAGTGTATTATTTAGAAACTCAGCCAGGCATGGTGGCTCATACCTGTAAAACCAGCACTTTGGAAGGTAGAAGTGGAAGGATCACTTGAAGCCAGGAGTCCACGATCAGCCTGGGCAACATAGCAAGTCCCATCTGCATATTTAAAAAAAAATTGAAAAGGAAAAAATTACATACTAACATGCAGTATATATATTTTTTCTGACTTCCTAAGGTTTTCAATGATTAGCACAGTTAGTGACCTGTGGACTGAGTCTGACATTGCTATTTTCTCAGTGAGAAAGTTGAACTCTGGAAATGCTCTACACCTTGCCTGAAACCACACAACAATGTGGCTGTGGCAGCACTGGGACCACTCCCAGTTTCTCAGGTCCCAGGTCAAAGTTCGTCCGTTCAATTGACAAATACAGATTTCTTTCAAAACAGAGAAGATGATTTATCTTTGTCAAAATGCCACTGTGAAAGGGTGTAAGAAAAAAATACAAACCAGACAAGTGCTCAGGTTTTCATGGTGTTGGACAGAAGCAGCATTTCTGATGGGCCTGATTGAGGTGCAGGAAGGTGGGTAACCAGAGGCCCAGGGATGTACGGGGGCCACAAGGTCTCACTTGCCTATTGTATTTCAAAGGCTGGTGAACGGAGAAAGCTGTTGAGGTAGAAGCCATTTCCATTCATCTCTTAAGCATATGAAAGACATTTAGAGGCTGAATGATTTTCAGTCCCTCTAGGTTTGGGAATTAAAGGTAAATATGGTGCGGAAAATGCTTTGGCCTGGCTTTAAAGACTTGTGTGACACGCTTCCCAAGGGGGGAGCTGTGGGTCACTAAGAGGTTGCTGCTCACTAATGCCCATGATTGGTTGATGGTGTGCAGCTTCCTCTGAAGTGGCAATCAGTCAGAGTGACCACTGCCCTTTCGCTGCAATTATCAATGGTCTGGCAATTTCCCTCAATTTTAATCAATTTGGTTTCTGAATAGCTCTTTTCTTTATTTTAGACAAAAGAGGCAAGTGTTCTTGATCAGGATGCCCCTGTGCTCCCTGGCAGCTCCTGTTTTCCTTAGGAAGCCCTTTAGAGACCCTATCCACTATTAGGCTGTGTGGAAGGCCTGAATCTCCTTTCATTAGAGCCAGATTTGTTTTGACTGACGTTCCAGCTGAGCCCAGCCCACTGCGATCAGCATGGTGACTGCTAGGGGTGCAGTGGGATGGGGGAAGTAAGAGAGAGGTGGGTATAGGGAGAGCTATGGCATGAAAACAGACTTAAAAGATTGCGGCTATTGGTGTCTATTAGGGTTGCCAGTTATGATAAAAGACTCTCAGATTTCAGTTGCAGATAAATAACACTTTCATGTGGAACAAACTTATACTAAAATTTTTTCATTGACTATCTAAAATTCCAATGTAATTCGGTGTCCTATAATTGTATTGGTTACATGTGGCCACCTCAGTGTGAATAGTTAAGGGTAGAGAAGAAAATCAGATAAAAGTCCATGAAACTAAGAAGCTGATGGGTAAGTACAATAGTATCAGTGGTGACCTAGCACTTTCATTCATTCATTTGTGAGTGCATTTGTGTATTTGAAGATTCATTGATTTAGTAAAGATTTATTGAATCTTGTCACGTAGCCAGCATTTTGATGGGGATATTGAGATGAACAACACAGATAAGTGTGATTGAAGATGTGTGAACTGATGTTATGATGCAGTATGATAAGCATTGATACAACAAACATAGATACAAGTATGGTTACGGGCGCTTGTGCTTTTTTCCATTCATGACACTAGAGGGATGATATGATTTGACTGTGTGCCCATCCAAATCTCATCTTGAATTGTAGCTCCCCATAATTTCCACATGTCATGTGAGGGACCTGGTGGGAGGTAATTGAATCGTGGGGGTGGGTCTTTCTCCTGCTGTTCTCATGATAGTGAATAAGTCTCACGAGATCCGATGGTTTTATAAAGAAGAGTTCCCCTACTTACGCTCTCTTGCGTGCCACCAGGTAAGACATACCTTTGCTTCTCCTTTGCCTTTTGCTCTGATTGTGAGGCCTCCCCAGCCATGTGGAACTGTGAGTCCATTAAACCTCTTTCCTTTATAGATTACCCAGTCTTGGGTATGTCTTTATTAGCAGCGTGACTAATACAAGGGGTTTGACCAACAATGGCTGAGAGCTCAAGCCAACAATGATTTAGAATACACCAATATACCAACCTTTCTTTATCAGGAGTCTTTCCCATTTTATCATCTTCTTCTGACCACATTCAAGATAACTCTTCAGGAAGTAGGTTGAGAGGGTGAATATCAAACACCTGTATACTCTATTTGTAAAATAAATGGGCTTCAACTGAAAACAATTCTAAGTATACAAATTGGGCCATGACCTTCAATATATTCCACAGGTGTGTAAGAAACAAACAAACAAAGGAATACGTGATATTTCTACTTAAAGTTTTCTCTAGATAGAAGTCCCAAAGGCATCTTATTAAAATTAGTTTTTAAACTGGACCCAGACTGCTTGCTTGCCATTTTATCTTCTGCAAAAGATTATACTACCTTTCTAGTGTGCCTCATTCTCTCTGTACTCCCCAGCCCCACATCACATCCACAAATACACTCTTTTCAAACCAGAGTCAGAATTATGAGAAATGAATCCAGAAAAAATGCAGTTCAATCGGATTTTATTTATTTATTTATTTATTTATTTATTTATTTATTTTGAGATGGAGTCTCGCTTTGTCGCCCAGGCTGGAGTGCAGTGGCATGATCTCGGCTCACTGCAGCCTCCGCCTCCCAGGTTCAAGCAATTCTCCTGCTTCAGCCTCCCAAGTAGCTGGGACTATAGGCACGTGCTGCCATGCCCAGCTAATTTTTGTATTTTTAGTAGAGACGGGGTTTCACCGTGTTGGCCAGGATGGTCTTGATCTCCTGACCTCATGATCCACCTGCCTCAGCCTTCCAAAGTGCTGGGATTACAAGCGTAAGCCACCGCGCCAACCTCAATCGGATTTTAAAAGTGTTCAGTACCTATTAGTTGCTGCAGGGGATTTAGAGATGAACAAGAAACAGTTTTCTCATCTTGTTAAAAAAAATTAGAGAGCAGTAATGGAGGTAAGAGAGTCCACTGGGGAGTCCTTGCTTTAGACACTTGCCATGCCCCAGCTGTCTTTGTTGGGATTCCCAAACAGACACAATCCTCTCCCATAAGAAATCTTGCTAGTGCCAAGCGTGAACCCAACATCTTGGCCATGGGTGATTGGAGTGTATATGTTTGCTTGGAGTTGATATATAACTCAAGGACAATCGTCCAGCAGACTGCAGGTGGCATAGAAAGGCTGGCCAGTGGGTACGATGGTGACCACTGTGACCAACAAATTTTCTCCCTTTGAAATAAGCAAACAGCAGTGGAGAAATAGAGGAGTGGTTGAGCTAGAGAGAAGAGAGTCCAGGCTCAGAGGCCCCACAGGAGAGGCACAGGCACCGGCAAGGCTGTTTGACTGACCAGGTGTGCACACTGTCTATGCGAAGAATGGCCCTGGGATCTGTACAATAAGCTTGCTGGGATCACAAGTAACCTTCTGGTTCCTGAAAGTGTTTCTGTCCCTCTGAAACCTAAAGGTGTGAACATCTCTATCCTTCCTGGAGGCCTGACTGTGGAGATGCTCCGGGTTCCCGTGAGACCTGGTTGAGCTCCCTGCTTTTCTTAAGGCCATACCTTTTCTTATAATATCATTGTATGATCTTAGGTAATCCAAGGGTGGCCTGTGCTTCTTACAAGCAAAAGGTCAAACTCACAAACCCAAGCCCAATAAGATTATTACATCACAATGTAAGATGTATGCTTAGAGCAGAAGGTAAAGAAGCTGAGAAATACAGTGGAGTGGAACGCCAGTTTCTGCTGGGAGACTTAGACACAGCCTCATTAAAGATGCAGCATCTGAAATGGGCTCTAAAGGGGGGGTCAAGAGTTTTCTAGCAAGTACCTCCTAAGAAAGTAAATAAAACCATATGCTTGTAATAAAAGCATTCCTCTGCCGGCAGGGTTGAAACCAGATTTTCAGATTTTGACTCACTAAAACACGTGCATGCACACATCCACACACCTGGCACTTACCCGTCCCATATCTCCATTATGAAACACCTTCATGTCTTTTCATTTGCTCCCTGCAGAGAAAAGATATGAAGGAGAAAGGAAGCTAAGAAAGCAATCAGATAGATGGTATTTGAGCTAATATCTCATCTTGTCCCAGGTGCTTATGTTACCTACCACATTGAAAACTCACAAAAATTCACTAATATCATGCTCTCTTTTTATAGGTGAGTTAACTGAATCAGAATAGAGAAATGATTTGCCCAACATTACACAAACATTAAAGATATGAGTTTCTTTCTTTTTAACTAAAAAAGTAAAGTTAAAAAAAAAAAAAGCAAAACTTAAAAATTCAAGTATTATCATATAAAACCTGTTCACAAACCACCACTCCTACCACATGCCCTTATGCCCTGGACCCAGGTCCTCTCACTGCTTCTTGGTGGATTAGGACCCACCAGAGCCACACTTTACTCAGACTAAGACTTCCTTCTATTAACCCAGGATCTATGATAATTTTGACTCTTGGCCCCATCTTAAAACTGCCCAATGCTTCATTCCCTGAGATTATTGCCAAAGAATTGATTGTGAAATAAACAAATCAAACACTGAGATATTAATAAGTGATGATCAAAGTATAATCCTTTCTATTAAAGTAAATTAAAATGGAGACCAGACCTGAAGAATCCTTCAGAGCAGGCAAAGCCAATTAGACCTCACAAGTGACCTTACCTCTGGTTTGCAAACATAAGTGAAAAATAAATAGGGCATCTTTTTTTTGTTTTGTTTTTTGAGATGGAATTTCACTCTTGTTGCCCAGGTTGGAGTGCAGTGGTGCAGTCTTGGCTCACTGCAACCTCCGCCTCCTGGGTTCAGGTGATTCTCCTGTCTCAGCTTCCCGAGTAGCTGTGACTACAGGCATGCACCACCATGCCCATCTAGTTTTATATTTTTAGTAGAGATGGGGTTTTACCATGTTGGCTAGACTGGTGTCAAACTGCTGACCTCAGGTTATCCACCTGCCTTGGCCTCCCAAAGTTCTGAGATTACAAGCATGAGCCACCGTGCCCAGCCCAGGTTGGGCATTTTCTTATCAATTATATGAAAGGAAAATGAAATGGAAACTGAAAGCTAACCAGTCAGAAGCCACCAACTTATTTACATAACTGGGAACCTGATAGCAGTAGAGACCAAGTAAGGTAACTGTATAATGGTAATCTATCAAATATTTTCTTTGCTTTACTTCCATATTCATCCTATAAAAGCCTTTCTCTTGGATTCCCATGATGGAACCCACAAGCAACTTCTGATTTGGAGCTACCCAATTCATTAATTTTGTTGGCTCAAATAAACTCAATTTTAAAATTTTATTGTGTCTCAATTTACCTTTTAACACTTGAGACTGTACTTCATTTTATCCTGGAGAAACTGTTTGAAAACTCAGCATATCCCTAAGCGTGAAATTCAACTTATCAGTCCAATAGTTTGTTGTTCAAAAAAAAAAAAAAAAAAAAAAAAAAAAAGGTCTGGCAGATACTAGTTGGAGCCTACAAAGTGCTCCTAAGTCCAGCCCTAATTCTTTTCCTCAGAAAATACTATTCATTCGTCTTCAGCTTTTTCTTATATATCCTGGGGCCCCCAAATACCAGATTCAAAGAGTACAATAAAATTTTCTGAGCCTATCACATAGTCCAACTTTACGTACAGCACCCTTTTTTCTAAAAAAAGAGTACACAAATTAGTATTTGTGGACTTAATTTGAGTTTAAGCTATATTTCCAATCCTCTATAGTCATAGGGTGACTAATCAATGTTTATTTTCTCAATAACTGTGGCCTTTTGTAGCTTTTCTTCAGTCGTAAAGGTACTGCCCCATACCAGCTTTCAAAAGTTGATAAATTCTTAGAAAATTTATGACTGGTTGACTCCTTCCTCTCTTACTTCCTTCCTTCCTCCTTTTTTCCTCTCTTCCTTCCTCCCTTCCTCTCTTCCTTCCTCCCTTCCTCTCTTCCTTCCTTCCTCCCCTGCTTCCCTTTTCTCTCCCTTCCATCTTCCCTTCCTCTTTTCTTCCCTCTTCCCTTCCCTTTCTCTTTCCTTCCCTCACTCCCTCTATTCCTCATTCCCTTCCTCTTTCCCCCCATTATTTTTCTTTTATTTTCTATATTTTCTAATATTTTTAATATATACTGGGCATTTTGGCAGGCCCTTTACATAAAACCTCATTTCATCATTGTAACAACTCGCTATACCATTTTAATTCAATTTTTACAAATAAACAGAGGCTCAGAGCGTGTATTTAATGCTCCCAAGAAAACACTACCACTAAATAGTAGACGTGGAATTGAAAAACAAATCTGTCTTGTTTGGAAGCTCATATTCATTCACAAATCTGTACTGAAACACACACATGATAGAAACAAAAATAAACAATAAGCAAAAAGCTGGGTTGGTGATTCCCAAACAGACTAACTCTGCTTCCAGATGTTGTCTTGAAAGATCTGTTACTAGATGACATGTCTTCACATTCCCACCAGACTTCTGCTTCAGAAGAAACCTATTAACTAAAGTCAATGATGAGGATGAGAGGGGGCAACCTGCTCTGGCATTGTCTGAGGATAAAAGACTGAGGCACAAGATCTCATTACCATTAGAGAATGTGAGTTGTTTTAGCAGGGTGCTGCACAAGAGGTTGCTGTGTCTTGGTAGGAGATACTGGGTACCACGACACCCTTCACCAACTCTTGTCAAAATATCAACTAGAGATACAATTTGGAAATGTTCACACTTTTAATCCTTTTTTTTCCTCTGAGGTTGCTTATTTCCTTCTCTGAACACTGTTTTACTAACAGAAAAGCTCTATAACTCAGCTCTTAGAACACCAAACTCTAATGAGTTCAGGGTGGATGATTCAGAAACATCTGGATTTAATTTCCTTCTTAACAGACATGAGACTAGAAATTAAGGGAAAACATTTTTGGCAAATTTGGGGAGATTGTCAAACCCCAAACCAAACTTAAAACCTAAAATAGAAAAGGATGAACTCGTTTACCCATTCAGTCAACACACATTTATTCAGCAGGTGCATCCAGGTGGCTGGTACCACCCTACACACTGGGAAACAGTGCACAAGACAAGTAAGCTGGACATGTCAGCAGCTTGAGAGAGAAGATAAATTCATTAACCTAGAAATAAGCAGGACAATTTCATATTTGGATAAGTACTGTGAAAACATAGAATAGGCCTTTCATAGTGCCCTTGCACATAGATTATTAGTGGTGGTGTCATTTTGGGTTAGGAAGGCCTCTCTCAAGAGGGAAGCCTTGTGAAACTCAATGACAAGTGAATCTCTTCAGGGCTCTCAGTCTTCCTTCCACACTTCAGCTTCATGTCTCTGAGTCAGCCTACCCTGGTTCTGTTGATTCCCACTCTAGCTATTTTTCCAATACTTCATCCTCTCTCTGGCATGCTAAATCTCCACACAGACTTGACTTCAAGGTCTAATCTAAATGAGGCAAAAAAAGTAGGGCCAAAAGGCATGACCTGGTTAAGATCTTGACTTTCCGTCTTAATAGTGTTATCTCATATATACATTTAACTATACTTGATTCAATTTTACAATTTGACAATTTTAACTTATTTATGCACCTGTAAAATCATCACAAAAAATGGAGATAATGAACATATCCATTACTGTCAAAAGTTTTCTCCTATACCTTTGAATTTTCTCCTGCCTACCTCTCTTTCTATCCCCAAAACCTGTAACCAGTAATATGCTTTCTGTCCATAAAAATGAGCTTGCATTTTCTTAAATTTTGTATAAATTGAATCATACACTTTATTTTTTGACCTGGTTGTAAAAGTGCCAAATTGTTTTCCAATATGAATCTACTATTTTATATTTCCACCAGGGGTGTATTAGAATTCTAGTTGCTCCTCATCATCACCACCTCTTGGTACAGTGAGTCTTTTTAACTTTAGGTATTCTAGTAAAGTTGTAGTGGTATCTTACCATGCTTTTAATTTGCATTTTCCTAACTACTAATTGTGTTGAACATATATTCATGTGTTTATTTGCCATATGTGTATCTTTCTTGGTAAAGTGCCTATTCAAATATTTACACTATTTTTCCTTAGGATTTTTGTTTCCCCATTGAGTTTTTAGAAGTTTTTATATATGCTGGATATACGTCTTAGATATGACATATGAACGTATTTTCTACCAGTTGTGGCTTGTCTTTTCACATTCTTATCAGGGTCTTTTCAGGAGCAGAAATTTTTAATTTTGATGAAGACAAAATTAACATTTTTGAAAGTGTTGCTTTTCATGTTATATCTAAGAAATCATCACCTAATCCAATGTGATTTTTTTCCTATTTCTTTTAATTTTAAAAATAATTTTAAGATTTACATTTAGCCTTATGGTCCATTTTGATTTATTTTTTGTATATGGTATGAAGTGTGGATTGAAATTTACTTTTATGCACATGCCTATCCAATTATTCCATCACCATGTGGTGAAAGACTATTCTTTCTCTTCTAAACTGCTTTTGCGTTTTTATCAATGGTTGTTGGTGTTTATGTATGCCTATTTGTGGACTCTATTCTGTTACACCTGTCTACTCATTTTGAAATCAGTACCACACAGTAATGTTTACTGTAGCTTGAATAGTTAACTCTTGAATTTGGGTAATATGAATCTTCCAATTTTGTTCTTTTTAGGAGTTGTTTTTGCTATTCTAAGTCATTTGAATTTTATGTAAATGTAATAACCAGCTTGCCAATTTCTACAATTCTGGAACTTTCTGGAATTTTTCTAAAATTAGATTGACTATAGAGATTAATTTTGGAAAAATTAATATCTGCACAATGGAGCATCTTCCAACCCATAAACATGGTATATTTTGTCATTTGTTTAGTTCTTCTTTTATTCAGCAGTGTCCTCTAGTTTTTAATGTGCAGGAGGTCTTAGACATCTTTTGTCAGATATGTAACTATTTCAAAGTTTTGATGCTATTTCAAATGGTATTTATTGTAGTGTCAATTTCAGATTTGCTAGTATGTGTAAATACAATTGATTTTTTATATTGATCTTGTATGCTGCAACCTTGCTAAATTAACCTCTTAGTTCTGCCTTTTTTGGTGGAGGGAGGGAGTAAATTCTACATAATTAACCATATAAATAATTACATCTTCTGGGATTAAAATCATTCACTTTTTCCTTTTCAGCTTGTTGTTTTGGTTACGTTTCCTGTCTTATATTGCCTGCTGGAATCTTTAGTACAATGTTGAATAGGAGCAGTGAAAGGAGGGTATCACTGCTTTGTTTCTGATTTTAAGGGAAAAGCATTGTGTCATCATTTAAATATGATGTTATCTATGAGTTGTGGTAGATGCTCATCACATTAAGACACTTTCCTTCTCTTTCTGGTTACAGAGAGTTTTTATTAGAAATAAGATTTGTTTTCCCCCAGTCATCCTCCTAAGTGATATTGGCCTGTAGTTTGTATTGTTGTTGTTATTTTTAACCAACCAGGCAGACAGCACTGATGACCTGTAGTTTTACATTCTTGTAATACTTTTGTGTTCTTTGGATATCGGACTGTTGCTGGCCTCTGCATAAGTTGAGAAGTGTTCTTTCCTCTTCAATTGTTTTAAAGAGTTTGTGTATCTTTTAAATCTTGATAGAATTCTCCAATAAAACCGTCTGAGAGTAGCATTTACTTTGTGGGAAGGTTTTTACCAAAAAATTATTTTAAAAAATAGATGTAGGGCTCTTCCAGTTTCTTTCTTTTCAAGTGAGCTTTGGTATTTTGAATGTTTCCAGGAATTTGTGTTTTTTCTCTTGTTTATCAAATTTATCAGTGTATGAAGTTGTATATAATATTTTTTTATTTTTCGTTTAATATATAGAGAATCTATTGTGATGTCACCGATCCCATTTCTGATACATGTAATTTGCCCTCATTCCTTCTCTTCTGATTAGCCTACCTAGTGATAAATTAATTTTATAGGCCTTCTCAAAGAAGCAGGTTTTAGTTTGATTAATTTTCTCTATTCTCTTTTATATTTTATTGACTTAAGCTATGATTGTTTCGTTTCTTCTTTCATTTTTTTTGTGTGTGTGTGTGTGTGCATGCTTTTGCTCTTTGTTTTCTAGTTTCTTTTATAGAAGCTGAAGTTATGATTTGAAACTTTCTTTTCTAATATAGGCCTCTTGTGGTATGAATACCCATCTAAGTGCTGCTTTAGCTTCCTCTTACAGATTTGATAGGGTGCTAACAATTTTTTCTTTAAGCTCAAAAGTCTTTTTTATTTTTCTTTTGATTTTTTTTCACTGGCCCATATTTATTTAGAAGTTTGTTATTTAGTTGTCACATATAAATTTTTTCTAGAAATATTTTGATTAAACATCTATGTTAACTTTTTAAAATAGACTTTACTTTTGAGAGCAGGTTTAGGTTCACAGCAAAACTGAGTGAAAGGTGCAGAGCTCCCATATGACAATGGATATTGACAAAGTATAATGACATGTGTCCACCAGTACAGTATCATACAGAAGCATTTCACGGCCTTGACAATCCTTTGTGCTTTTTGTATTCATACCTCCCTTCCTCCTAACCCCTGGACATCGCTGATCTTCTTACTGTTTCCACAGTTTTGTCTTTTCCAGAATTTTATATAGTTGATATTTTACAGTATGTAGCCTTTTCAGATAGACTTTTTTTTTTCACTTAGTGATATGCACGTAAGGTTCCTCTATGCCTTTTCATGACTTGATAGCTCATTTATTTTTATGTCTAAAAAAATTCATTATCTGAGTGTACTACAGATTATTTATCCAGCTATCTACTGAAAGACATTTTGGCTGCTTCCAAGTTTTGGCAATTTTGAATCAAGCTGCTGTAAACATTGTGTGCAGGGTTTTGTGGAAACATAAGTTTTCAACTCATTTGGCTAAGTACCAAGGAGTGTGATTGCTGGATTGTATGGTAAGAGTATATTTAGTTTTGTAAGAAACTGCCAAACTGTCTTTTGAAGTAATTTACCATTTCTCATTCCCACAGTAATGAATGAGAGTTTCTATTGCTCCACATCCTTGTCAGCATTTGGTGCCAGGGTTTTGGTTTTGGGCCATTGAGATAGGTATGTAGTGATATTTCTCTGTTGTTTTTATTTGCAATCCCTTAATGACATAAAATGTTGAATATTTTTATATGCTTATTTGCCATCTGTTTATCTTCTATGGTGGCGTGTCTTTTCAAGTCTCCTTTTAGGACTTTTGCACATTTTTAATAGGTTGCTTATTTTCATATTGTTGAATTTTAACATTTTGGGGGATTTATTTTGGATGGTAGTCTTTTTTCAGACATATCTTTTGCAAATATTTACTCCAAGTCTATGGCTTGACTTTTTAGTCTCTTGACATTGTCTTCTGTGAAGCATAAGTATTTTCAAAATTTTAATGAAGTCTGTTTTATCAACTTTTCAATGGATTTTATCTTTGGTATTGTATTTTAAAAGTCATTACCATACTGAAGGTCATGTGGATTTTTCTGTTGTCTCCTTGGAGTTTTATAGTTTTGCATTTTACCTTTAGGTCTATGATCCATTTTGAGTTAAGTTTTGTGCAGCATGTAAGGTCTGTGCCTGGATTGCTTTCATTGTTGTTGTTGCATGTAGATGTGCAGTTGTTTAAGCACTATTTGTTGAAAAAATATCTTTTCTCCATTGCATTGCCTTTGCTCCTTTTCAAAAATCAATTGACTATACGTATGTTGGTCTATTTATTTGCCCTTCATTTTGTTCCACTGTTCTATTGTTTATCCTTTTGCCCATACCACACTGTCTTGATTACTATAGTTCTATATTAAGTTTAAAGTTGACTAGTGTCAGTCCTCTCATTTTGTTCTTCTCTTCAATGTTGATTGGCTGTTCTATGCCTCTTGCCTCTCCATATAAGCCTTAGAATCAATTTGTTGACATCCACAAAATAAGTTGCTAAGATTTTAATTGGCATTGCATTGAACCTATTGATCAAGTTGGGAAGAACTGATGTCTTGACAATATTGATTCTTCCTATTTATTACTTGAAATATTTCACCATTTTTTGGGTTCTTTGGTTTATTGTATAAAAATTTTATAGTTTTCTTCATGTAGACCTAGTGCATATGTTGTTAGACTTATGTTTTATTTTTTTGAATGTTAATGTAAATGGTGTTATTTTAAATTTCAAGTTGTTCTTATTCATTGTGAGTATACAGACAGTTGACTCTTTTATATTAAGAATGTACTCTGCAACCTTGCTATAACTGCTTATTCATTCCAGGAGATTTTGATATTTCTTTTGAGTTTTCTTTTTTTTGTTGTTGTTGTTGTTTTTTTTTGAGATGGAGTCTTGCTCTGTCACCCAGGCTGGAGTGCAGTAGCAGGATGTCAGCTCACTGCAAGCTCCACCTCCTGGATTCACGCCATTCTCCTGCCTCAGCCTCCCACGTAACTGGGACTACAGGCACCTGCCACCACGCCTGGCTACCTTTTTTTTTTTGTATTTTTAGTAGAGACGGGGTTTCACCATGTTAGTCAGGATGATCTCGATCTCCTGACCTCATGATCCCCCCGCCTTGGCCTCCCAAAGTGCTGGAATTATGCAGTAAGCCACTGCACTCGGCCTGAATTTTCTATGTAGACAATTATGTCATCTGTCAACAAAGAAAGTTTTAATTCTTCCTTCTCTGTACAGTTTTTCTTTTTCTCGTCTTATTGCATTAGTCAAGACTTCCAGTATAATGTTGAAAATGAGTAGTGAGAGGGAACATTCTTGCTTAGTTCCTGATCTTTGTGATAAAGCTTTTTAAATCTTTCTTTCTTTAATAGGTGTCTCAAAATGGAATGTATATTTTACTATAAAAGAAGTTCAGTGCTTTAAAATTGTTGTCGCATACCAAAATATCTAGTTTAAAGCTTTTCATGTAGCATACATTAGGTAATGTTTATTAAATTCATTATCAGTGGTTATCTCTTTTTTTCCCATATCCTAATTACTTTCTCCCATATGTCTATAAAAAACACAAATAGTTCATTTTGCTGATCCACAAGAAGCTTCTTTGCTATGAATTGGCTGTAATAACTGGAAGATCAGTATCTGATCCCACTCTTCCGCAATTCCCCTCTCCAAATTATTTATCCTAAATCAGAGTGAGAATTTGCTTCATATTTAATACACTTTTGTAATACATTCATGTAATAAATACTTCATATTTAATACATGAATGAGTTTCAATGCAAAATGAGACTCAAATTACCAAGATAGAAAACCAGAGCAAAATTGTTTATTTTTTTAGGAAGAGACATTTGCCAGAGGAAAGGCTCCTCAGTGATTCATAATAACTTTCAAGAACTGATGCACATTTAGAGATTTATTTGGTTTATTGATTTAATTGGTTAATGGCTTGAAAATGCTAAGGAGATTTCTGCTCTAGGCATTCTACAAGATAACACTCCAAAAAGCAGTGAAAACTAGAGATAGAGATGGAATTTTGCATTACCAATGTGAGATGTAAATATACTAGTGAAGTGATAGCTCTTGCATGTGAAAAAAAATTGTCCATGCTTTTCAAATGTGGAATCAACAATTTAGGTACACTAGAGTCTTTCTATAAAATACAGAAGAAAAAATACCTGCCTTTGGATACCAGGTTTTATGCTAGGAATTATCCATGTGTTATGTCTTTAATCTTCCCAGTAATCATTTTGTGAGATAAATATAATTTTCCTCGTATTCAGTTATGATAGCCGAAACAGAATGGGTAAGTTGCTTGGCTAAGGCCTGAAAGCTAGAAAGTGGCAAAGTCAGGAAACATAGAAAATACTCCCTGTATATGTGCCAATGATTGTGTTAAAATATTGAAAGGTATGATTGTGTTTCATCCTCACATCAGCCCTGTGAGATTGATTTACAGTATTTTGCAGATGAGAAAATGGTGACACATAGAGCCCAAACACCTTATACAGTGTCACATGGCCAGCAAAGTCAGCATCAGGATTCATCTTCTGTCCTCTATGATAACTAACTGTACCAGGAGAGGAAAGCATATGCCAGAGAGACTTTGTGGGAGAGCTCACGTTTAGGCTGGATCTCAAGAAAAGCCTAAACATGGTTCTCCAGAGCGGAAAAGAGAGGTTTGCGTGGGAGGGAGATCTTAGGCTGAGAAAGCCCAGGGATCGCTGAGGGAGCTGCTGCATGATGCTCTCACAGATGGCCAGGCGGTGTGTCCAATATGCCTCCAGGTGAAGGAATAGCAAAATATTTCCTGACCCTTTCTGCTAGAGTAAACGGAGATCTTACTTCTCAGGGGTCTGGATGACAGTTGTGTTTTCAAACTGTAGACTTAAATTGATGTGATTTCTATGCCTACCTTAGTAACTTAAGGCAAATTATGAAAGCCCTCAACGTCTCAGTTTCCTAATCTGCAAAGCAGGGTTAATATTAATATTTATTTCATCACATATTGGTTGAGAAGAGATTGGGTCACTCAGGGACTGGGGCAAGATAAAAATCTTTGGATTGGATGCTATTTATTGAACTTTCCAATTCTAAACTTTTCTGATATAAAATTTGACAAAGTGTTGAGTCTTTAATGATGAAAACCTGGGATTAAAGATATTGTTAGTAAGTACATTGCCTAGCATCTCTCATAAAACTTACTTCCTAGGTAGCTGTATCTATGATGGACCCATATTTTTTGCATTCAGAAAAGAAAAAGAAATCTAAACCTACTGAGCATTTACTGCTAGGCAGTATTCCCTTCACTTTGTATTTGTTGTGGTTTTTAATCTCTACAAAACACATATGGCAAATATTATTCATATCATTTTGCATTTAAAAGAAATATGACTAAGAAGTAGAGAAACTTTCCCCAAGTTGCAAAATTGGCAACTTGAGAATCCCAGGTTTGAACCCACATTTGTCTGACTTCAAAGTGTTTGTGCTCATTATCCCGTGCTGCACCCCAAGCTGGAAGCAAAAGCCTGGGCATGTTAGATCTACTCTAAAATGAGATCAGTTTCTCTCCTCCAGGCCCCACTTGAACAGACCCCTAGTCTGAACTTGAGGAAGACAGAGACTTCCCTTCTAAAGACGTCTGGCCTTCTAGCGGGAGGTGGGTATTGTTCCTTAGCATTCCATAAACTGTGTTCTAACCTGCCCATATCCTGTCACTCCAGCTTCCTTCCCTTGCTGATAGCTGGGCTGACTGCAAGTAGCAGCCCTGATAGGCACTTCACTTGCCTCTTTGCCTGATGGAATCAATGATCCCTGACAGAAAAGATGTATGGGATTCCCACACCTCCAAAGAAGCACACTCCAGATGTGAAGTAAAGTTTACTGACTCTCCTTAAAAATCTGTTTTTACCTAAAAAAAAAAAAAAAAAAAAAAAAAAGCAAAAGAAAAAAAATTAAACCAAAAACATGAGGGCAGCCCAGATGTGAAGTAAAGTTTACTGACTCTCCTTAAGAATATTTTTTTACCTAATAAAAAAAAAAATTAAGCAAACAAGCAAAAAAAAAAAAAAAAAAAAAATGAGGGCAGCTGAAGTGCTTGGTCCACACCCTCTAGAGCAGACACTTACTGTTCCTTATGCTCCAGTGTAAGTGACTTCCCTTTTCCTTTTTTCTTATCGCTTCCCTTTAAAGTGTGCCTGGAAGCATTGCAAAGGGGAAAGTATAAACAATGTCAGGGGTGGTGCTATATTTAAAGGAAATTTAGGTCTTGCATCCTGTCCTTCTCTTAAAAAATAAATAAATAAATAAACTGTCAAGAATTCCTCCACATTTTGTTCCCTTCCCTTGGTGTGAGTTTATTTGCATAGTTAGATAACCAGTTTAGCCCAGATAATCTCGGAGCTGACTCTGACTTTCACATTTGTGGTGAAAAGCTCCTAATCTCAGCCTTCTGGAATAACCACTTATCTCTCTAACAACTGTGTTTTTAAAAATACTTCCAGGAATTTCCTCCTTAACATTCCCCAAAAAGATGTAACATCATAGGGTTTGAGTTAGAATGACTTTCAGAAATGAAAGGAAAGGTATTAGAAGTAAACTGGAGACTCATGAGTCAAATCTTATACTTATGGTTTGTCTGGCTTTCAAAAACAAATGTTTTCAAAAGATGTGATCCAACATTTAACAATTAATAGATGCCACATTTTAAAATCTGGCTTTTTGGATTATTTTTAAAGAGTGGAAGATATGGGCTGGCAATTCTATATGACAATAATTAGATGAAGTGGAGTAGCTACTGCCCCCCGTAGGAGAGATGAATCTTTCTCTTATATGTCTCTGTGTTACCAATATTAAGGCCCAAGACCTCTGCATCTGCGTCACCAATATTGAGGCTCAAGGCCAACAGGTCCTTAGGTCATTATATTGCCTTTGCATTGTTGTTGCTATATTTAAGAAAATTATATCTTCTGTTTATATCTGTATGACCTTCAGCAAAGGAAAACCTCTTGAAGTGGTGTCATTGTCTGGGGTAAATACCTGAGATTCATTGTCTCATGGCCACAGAAAACAAAGAGTGAGATTCAGAGTGGACGTTTAATAGGTGAAAGAAAGAGAAGCGCTCTCAGTAGCAAAGAGAGGTCCCAGCGAAATGGGTTGCTGGTTCTGCAGTGGAATGCAGTGAGTTTTATAGGTGAGCGTGAGGAGGCAGTGCCTGATTTACACAGGGCACGAAAGATTTGGTTGGACCAGTTGTGCCATTTATAGGGTGTGAAGAAGCTGGCCACCCCCACCCTAATCTTTTATGATGCAGATGAGTTCTCTATGTGGCCAGCACCATGTTGCCTGCTTCTTTACTGTACACGTGGTGGCAAAAGAAAAGCAAAGATGGAGCCTCCATGTTGAACATACCTGGCCCCCAGGTAACCCTTTTCTATTGGCACAGCTGCCAGCACTCACCTGTGCAAGCTTCCAACTTGCTTATCTATGTTTGGAGCTCAATTTTTCAGGCTGCTCTTTGTTAGGAGAAAAAACAATATTTTGGCGAAAAAAACTGTTTTCCTTTTGTTAAAAGGAAAATTCTGCTGAAGACTATTGCCCTTACTATCTGCCCAAATAATTTATTTCTAGCTCCTGTATCACGCTCTGAGCCTTAAAGTTCTCCTAAATAAAATGGAATAATAGTAGTAAATATGTCCTTTGGGTGTTTTGAGGCTAAATGAACTAATATATATAGTGTTTAGAATAGTTCCTGATACACAGTAATTGCGATAGATATATTATTCTTATTTTGTTCAGAATTTATTGGGGGTTATTGAGAATTTTTGATACACAGTAATTGCAGTAGATATATTGTTACTGTTATTTTGTTCAGAATTTATTGAGAGTTATTATTCAGAATTTATTAAGAGTTATTGATAATTTTTGATAAAAAGTAATTGTGATAGATATATTGTTACTGTTATTTTGTTCAGAATTTATTGAGAGTTATTGTTGACTAAGAAAATAAGGGTTTCTAATGTAACCTCTGTCTGCCCGACTATGTAGTGTTTATATTCTTGGTGATTTAACATTTATGAGTGAGTTTCTCATTACTTCATGATATTTTCCAGGGCATATTTATGGAAAGATACATGTAATATTATTTTAAATTATTTTGTTTTTTCCCTTTATAATACTTTTAGAACATAATATTAAGGTTGTTTTAAAATATATGTGTGAGAATATGTTATAGTATATGTAAAATTTATTTCTGATAATAAAGAGGCATTACAAAATATGTGATTTGAAAAGAGAGTGTGGATTTGATTATGTTGAGTACCTTGGTCTAGTGTTTTCCACACACGGCCTAATTACCTTCTCTGACTTCCTAGAATGTTTAAGGGACTATTTTGGTCAATTCTCTGACTTTGCAGCATTTAAAGAAAGGCCAGTTTTATGCATAAACAGAATAGCGATTATCTAATCAACTTGGAGTGACTAAGTCACAGCTTTCTAGAAGAGTAATGCCTGCTAATTGACAACCTTCAAAAGAAGAGAGAAGCATGTCTCAAAGGAAAGGTTCTAAGAGATTTATCCTTCTACTGCCTATTAACTGGGTTTGTGGCTCAAGGTTTAAGAAAGAGTCATCTAATATTTCATGCAAATCCAATGGTACCTCTTGACATCAGAGTTCATCTCGTTCCAAGTGTGATGAAAAACTTTTGGAGGGTTTCAAACAGGTAGTTAATTGGAATTATTATACTCTTAAAAGATCACTGTAGTTGCTGGAAGGCACATAATCCTCAAGGAGGAAGGCCAACCAACAGGAGAAGCAGAAAGATCAGTTAAGAAATATTATCTCAGATGAGGAGTGAAACTACAGCGGTAGCAGGGAAGTTGAGGAGATTTGGTCCAATTAAAAATATACTTTGAAGGCCGAGCAAAAAGAGTATGCTTATGGATTAGATGTAGGTTGTAACAGGCATCAAGCTGACTGTTTTGGAATCAAGCAATAGCAGGAATGGTGATGCTATTGACTGAAATAGAGAACACAGAAAAAGAAGCAGGATTGGGCACATGAATTCAAGGGTTCCATTTTGAACATGGTAAATTTAGCAGCCCATTGTTATCTGAGTGGAAATGCAGCCAGATATGTGAGTCTAGACTTTCTAGAAGAGGTCAGGTCTAGAAAAGTAATTTGAGAGGCAGCAGTGTATTGGTACTTTTAAAGCCATGATCTTGGATGAAATCTCTAAAAAGTGAGCACAGGGACTTACTCATGTTGAAAGGTTTAGGAACATCAGGAGGATCCAGCAAGGTAGAAACAGGAAGAAGAGACCTAGATAGACAGGACAAAAAAATCTGGAAGTATGGATATCTTGTAGTGACAAACATGTTTTAAGAACAGAAGGCAATCAGTAGTGTAAAAGACAACTGAAATGTCAAGGAAAATGATCGTTGAGAATTCATTGTTGGATTGAGCAAACTGTTTTTAAAGCTATTTCTTCTAGGAGTTTTAAAGTGTTCACTATGACATGTCTTAAGGTGGGACTTTAAACATATTTGTGCTGAACACTTAGTTAAGGTTTTAATCTGGAGGCCTGTGTGATTTTATTTTGGGAAAATTTCTCTTATTATATCGTCAGTTTTTTTCTTCCCCTCCACTTTCTCGGGCCATTATTTCTGGAATTTCTGTTATTCAGATGTTCAACTTCCTGCACTGATTTTTCTAATTTTGTTTTTTTCTCTTATTCTCCATCTTACAATGTTTGGCTCTACTTCTGGGAGATTAGTGTGACTCAACTCTTAAGTGAAAGGGAGTCGGGTGTGGTGGCATATGCCTGTAGTCCTAGCTACTTGAGAGGCTAAAGCAGGATCACTTGAGCCCTTGAGTTCAAGGTTACGATGAGCTGTGATCATGCCACTGTACCCTAGCCTGGGCATCTCTAAAAATAATCAACAGAAGATAAATAAATAGATAAATAAATACACGAAATAAAAAGTGAAGGAGAATTCAGACTCTGATAGCTGATAAAGAGAAGAATCTGAGGGATCCATTTGCTTAACTTACATACTTTAGAACAATCACTACCAACCTTATACCTCAGATCTGGGTTATTACATAGGAGGGTGTGCACATCCTTTGGCAATCTTTAGTAGGATTTTGAAAGCTTAGAAGGAAGAGAAACATACCTGGAGGGGAAAAAAATATACCCAGAGATTTACTTGTCTTGTGGCCACAAGTTAAAGAAAACTCCTACCAATACCAGACGAAATCCCAGAAGTTCCTGCTCATCTCGGAGGAATTTGAAAGTCGGCATTTTACTGTGGGTTACTCACGTGCTGATAAGAAAGACAGACGTAAACAACTATATTCGTAAGCTCCTAAAGGCTTTGATGATCAGGGGATGCCAAAATTGTTACCAGGCCTGTTCCCTGCACATTCAGCTCTTGACTCTCACCTTATCAGATGTTTTTCTAGATTTAAAGTTTTTTTGTTTTTGTTTTTTTTTTTTTTTTTGAGATGAAGTCTCACTCTGACACCCAGGCTGGAGTGCAGTGGCACGATCTCAGCTCACTGCAACCTCTGCCTCCTGGGTTCAAGCAGTCTTCCCACCTCAGCCTCATGAGTAGCTGGGACCACAGACACGTGCAACCAAGTCCAGCTAATTTTTTGTATTTTTTGGTAGAGTTGGGGTTTCACCATGTAACCCAGGCTGGTCTCGATATCCCGAACTCAAACAACTCACCCTCGTCAGCCTCCCAAAGTGCTGGGATCATAGGCATGAGCCACTTGATTCTCTTAATTTTCTGGTCTCTTGAAGTACTGAAGTGTTATCAGTTGAGTTCATAATTTTATGTAACTCCTTCCACCATGTGCTAAGTACCTTGGTACTTAAGAACAGATGACATGATCTTCATCTTTCAAATCTATAATAAAATTTAATAATGGAGAAGGGAGGAGATAACAGATAACATTGTGCTCTAAAATTAAGGTGGCAAATAGGATTGATGGAGGCTACTATGAGTACTGAATTAAGCAATTCATGTTGAACCAGGTGTGGGTTTAACAAGAAGTGGCACATTTGATTAGAGATATCAGGCTTCAACGAAAGTGCAGGAATAGCTATTCCTTCTGTGTTTATCTGTGAATAGCTATTTTCTTCTGTGTTAATCTATCCAGAATTTTTGAGAGGTAGAGAGTAAAAGAGAGAGAAAGAAGTATACTGGCTGGATGTGTTGGCTCATGCCTATAATCCCAGTACTTTGGAAGGCCAAAGTGGGTGGATCACCTGAGGTCAGGAGTTTGAAACCAGCCTGGCCAACGTGGTAAAACCCTGTCTCTACTAGAAATACAAAAATTAGCCGGGTGAGGTGGTGGTGTATGCCTGTAATCTCAGCTACTAGGGAGGCTGAGGCACTAGAATCGCTTGAACCCAGGAGGTGGAGGTTGCAGTGAGCTGAGATTGTGCCACTGTACTCCAGCCTGGGTGACAGAGTGAGACTATGTCTCAACAAAAAAAAAAAAAAAAAAAAGTACTAGAAGTCAGATTTTGTCTTGTAGTTGCAGAAGAGCAGGTGTCCCAGACCAATCTGTCATAAATTGTGTACTTTCTCACATCCCTTTCCATCTGAACTTCACTACCCATGGCATCCTTCTTTCGAAAGAACTCTAGACTGTCCTTGGTTCAGGGCCAGCTAATATTAAATGGAGTGGGCAAGGACCCAGTAGCAGCCTATATTTAATTACAAGATGGTTTGATAGAAAGGGTAATAGACAATTACTAAATACCAATCAAAGTCACTTTCCTTGTGATTCAGCTGACATAAAAGAGGAATTAGTCACCTGAGGGCAACAGATCAGATAGGCAAAGAGAAGACATGCTGTCATTGGGACTTTTTCTTTCTTTCTGTTTTTTTTGTTTTTGTTTTTTTTTTTTTTTTGAGACAGCATCTCACTCTGTCACCCAGGCTGGAGTGTAGTGGCATGATCTCAGCCTACTGCAAGCTCCACCTCCCGGTTTCAAGCGATTCTCCTGCCTCAACCTCCTGAGTAGCTGGGACTACAGGTGCACACCACCACACCCAGCTAATTTTTGTATTTTTAGTAGAAATAGAGTTTCACCACATTGGCCAGGCTGGTCTTGAACTCCTGACCTCGTAATCTGCCCCCCTCAGCCTCCCAGAGGGGTGGGATTACAGGTGTGAGCCACCGCGCCCGGCCCATTGGGCCTTTTTCTTATGATTTGATGACTTTTTGCTTTGTAAATAGTAACAGCTTAATTAGCAAATGGATTTCATTAATTCCTGTCCCTCAATATTCCCATCTTCTCCTTTATGAAAGTCTTCCTCCAAGCCAAGAGTTGGGAAGTAGCCAAAATACTTCATTTCTCAGTTTTCCTTAAAGTGTTGATTTGGCTTCTGTTCTCCCAGGAGAAAGATGAGAGGTGGTCTCTGAGTTGATTACCAAAGTAGGTTTACTTCAACGTGACTGAGAGATGAAGATCAACGTAACTTCATAGAGATCCACATGTGCCAAGCTTGGGTGGACTTTCTCTCCCTTGCTTCATCAACAGCTTTGAAATGTGCCAGGTAAAGCTGTCTATAGCCATTAGCTACTTTGATGACATCAGACATATACTACCTGGCAACCTCAACTCTGCATTCCTGGAAAATCTCAGGAAACTTAAAGGACCATCTAAAAATTTCTTTTGTATGTTTTGGGAGTTTTATTAAGAATTGCGGGTTAAACGTTTATCTTTCAGATGAGGCCAATAACTATATTCTAATTCTTTTCTCTTCAGCAAAGCCACAGATACTCCAAGCTAAGGACCAATGTCAGCAATTATATGTATATGTGTTTGTGTATGTGTGTGTGTGTGTGTGTTTGTGTATTTGCAGAGTTTGTATGAGGGCTCTCCATGTTTCAGTGGCTATGGAAGAGAGAAATAGACTAGGCTGGGACCAACGGATCTCAGGTTTTAACCCATACTCTGCCACTGTCTTCATCACTTTGGACAAATGTCTTCTCATCTCTCAGTCTTCTGTTTTCTAAATTGCATAGAATTTAGATGACTGGGGCTGAAAGACTTCTCTAGAAAGGATGGTGTCCAACTGCCTTCATTTTAGAAGAAAACTGAGGCTTTGTGTGGCAAGCTTTAGCTGGGATCCAAGAATGCTCATAAGCAAGATTTTGCCACTCAGCATTCAGTTTCCATTCCTATGGTGACAGCATTCCAGTTTCCTCTAGAGAGCCCCATTCCCTCATTCTCCATCCAGTAGAAGGGACTAACTGCAGTCACTAAACATGTGGCTTAAGCCTGCTCAGTCAACATGTTTTGTGTCCTCACAGTTTCTCAGATCGTGTGACTGGTCGGGGGATGAGTCATGACTCAAACTAGACAAATGGGAGCCAATGAAACACAGTTAGAAACCTTTGCTTTAAGAATTGAGCAGTGAGGTGTGTGGTTTCTACTGGAGTAGTTGAGAGTAGAGGTGGAATCAATTAAAGCTATGCTTCAATCAAGAGAGGATGCTCTGCTTGAAAATGAAGCCAGAAAACAAGTGACAGAGTGTGTTATGAGAAGAAGATTGAGTCCTATAGATATAATTGGAGTCCCCGGGCCCAACTTAAGCTAAATGTTGGAGCCAGTCTGCCCTTGTTGGAATCACAGCTCTGCTACCAACAAGCTAAGTGGCCTCCTTGAGCAAGCCACTAGACTTCTCTATGTCTCAATCACCTCATTGAGGTGGATAAAGATGAGGACTGGAAACTTGCCTCATAAGGTTGCTGTGATGAATACACAATTCTATACCAAGTGCACTCACGTGTGCATGCGCGCGCGCACACACATGCATGCGTGCACACACAGAGATAGTTACTCTTATTATGATTGGAGTTGGCAGTTGTATGAGCCAGTATGTTTCATATTTTGCTTAGCATGGTTCAATCTCTGGCAAAATTAATCAAAATTAATCGTCAAGTTAGCAGAAGATCTTAAAACCAGGTATTCTGGCCCACACTTCAGACAAGTTAATTTCCCATCACTATAATGATGCATCAAATTCAGGTGTTGGACTGAACAGAGAAGCAGTCCATATATTCTCTGAGTTTATTGAATTACATGTCAACTGATGTTAAAGTCTGGGTATTCAATTCTGGGAACTGCTGTGGATTTTGTCAGGTGTGATGTTACTGTGTTACTGAACAGGGAAATGGTCTTTCTTTTTCCTTTTTTTATAGATATACACTGAAGTATATAAGAGTCAATGTTATAAAAATCTATACTTTATTTTAAAGTAATTGTATTAGTCAGGGTTCTCTAGAGTTGACACTCAATATTAACCATCACAGTAATTTAGCAAAATCCACAAGACAAGACAAAGCAAATATGACAAAATGCCAGTAACTGCCATTCCACTGAATGATGGATAACTGAATATTCATTATAAAATTATCTCAACTTTCTTGTATGTTTGAAAACTTATATAATGTAAACCTTGACTACAGTTCCTGCCTTAATTATTTGAATTATTTGTCTTCCCCATTTCAATGTAGGCACCATAAGGGCAAAGTTGCCTTGGTTACTGTTGTATCCCAGTGACTGTAATATGGTACCTGCTCAATAAAGATATAATTAAAGGTGAATAGGTTAGACCTTGTTAGTTGAGAGGAATTTCAGGCCAGGTATAACTGAAGATATGGGTGCTCTGCCACATCCTTTCATCACCAGTCATTCCTGTGCTTGCTGACAGCTTTCTACTGCAGGCATCGGGGACTTCTGTCCTGAAGGCTGACCTCAGGGCACTCAGCCTCTGCAAGGGGCTGGCCAGATGTGACTTTCCCCAAGAGGAGTCCTGAACCAATGATGAGCAGAAGTTGGAGGACAGTCATTTTAGGTTTCTTGTCCCTCTAGTGAAACAATCTGTGTCTTATTCTATATTGTTTCCCAGAGATTCCCTGGGCAATTGAGCTCCACTTGCCCACTGCAGTTCCCTGCTTATGAACCCACTTTCCTTGGTTTATTTCTCTCCCCTTTCTTCCATCTGTACTCCCATACCTAAAATCACTTCTGAAATAAACTATTTGCTTCCAAATCTGTGTCTAAGATACAATTTCTAAGAGACAACCTGAGACAGAACAGTAAAGAAGGTGAAGTCTGAGCAAGGTCACCAAGAGTAGATATAGAGAGGAAGGATTGGCTGGAAAAACTTTCTGGATAGACTAATAGGAGAACTTAGTCTATTAGTATCGGGTGATTTAGAAGAAGGCATTTCTCCCTGAGTATCTCCCATGGTTTGTGCTGGTCTGACCAGGTTATTTGGTTGGCTTTACTGGACATTGGGAAAAGCCTGTGCTCATCACCAGCTCCACCACTTCTAGAGTAAAACTACTCAGCTCTTCCACTTTCAACCCCTCTTTCTGCCTTCTCCATGGAGACATTTCTTGGTGCTTGTTTTTTAATCATTAGCCAAGTATTCTTTTCCTCTCTGCTTGGTGACTTTGCAGTACAGTAAAGACATATGCTCCTCCTTGAGAGCCAAACCTAAATTCCATCCTGGCTTCTCTGAATGCCCTTGGATGAAAATAGACATTCCTTTCTCCTGCAATCTCTGTGTATTCTTTTTATATTAGACATGCTATGTTAAATCCATTAATGGAACAGTTATGCATGTGAAGCTCCTAAATTGTATCCAACTCAAAGACCCCATAAGATGAAGCACAAAGCTGAGAAAGAATAGTTGCCCTAGCTACCCATTGTCCATGGGATACAATATAATCTGCTTAGTCTGACAGTCAAGGACCTCAATTACTTAAAGTTCCAGAAGTACTAGAGAAGATCAAGCAGATCTAAATTTGATTTCTAACATTTTCACTACCCTCCTGGGTGGTTTTGAATCCATGCCCTGTTTCATTATCTCTCCAAGCAAATCACAGCATACACAATCCGTAAGAATACAATTCTTACTTACCCAGGCAAATGAGAAGCTTGTTGCTCATAGGAGAATGATGTTAGAGGGATTAATGAGGCAAGTAATAAACCTTTGCTTCTTATATTTCCAAATACTCTCCCTGAATTATTGCTATAAATCTCCTAGCTACAAGGTATGGAAATTCAGAGTAACCTTTGACGTGTCTTGCTTAACCTTTTCTCAAAGCTCTCCCTAAATCCTACCATTTGTACCATCTCAAATGTTCTTTAACCGGTCGCCCTGGTTCCACACACACCCTCCTAGTAGCCCCTACTCTATCTCTGTTTTATCCTGCTGCCAGTGGATGATCCAAAATGTGAGTAGTTTTATATTGTTTCTGGTTTCCAAAGATTGAGTAGTTTCTCCACTGAATTGTACTTTGTGTCTTGGTAACTAGATTCAGCTTTATTTCTCTCTTCAGTATCTTGAATCCTATACTTCATCCTTACAAGTCTCAAAATGTTCCCTCAATTTTCCTTCACTGTGCCTTTGCTTAAGCTGGCTTCTCTTAGTGGTGCCCTTCTCAAATATATATTGGTCAAAGCCCTAAATATTCTTAAGCTGTTGCTCAAATTTTATTCTATTCCCCCCAAATCATGATTTTTTTTAACCTATAGTACCATAGCACATGGTTTGTCTATAACAAAATTTACATTCTTGTTTCCAAATGATTTTGTTTCTGTTTTCCTCATTTGCTGGTGAGTGTTTAAAAGACAGTTGCTGTTTTATTCACTCAAAATCAGCCATTAGCTCTTAGAACTGTGCTCTGTACATAGCAGGGCTCATTAAATGAAATCCCTAAGCATAACTGCGGGGTAGGTTGAGGTTTGGCTCTTGGAAATGTAAATGACCATGAGGTAATACTGACACTTCTGACCCTTTCCAATGTCTCCTCTCAGAGACCAGGGATTGCATTTGGATTTAAAGAAACAAAACTTTCAGGCACCTACTGTGGTGAGTAGCTTCTGACATGACTCTCAGTGATCTCTTCCTCCTGTTGTTCATGTGCTTGGGTAATCCTCTCTGAGTGTGAAGTGAATCTCACAACTCACTTCTAATAAAAGATGGCAGAATTGTTGAGATGTCACTTCCATAATTACATCACGGGTTGTGATGTCCATCTTGCTAGCACTCTCTCTGCTTGATACTCTATTTTATTCACTTGCTTACTTGCTGCTAAGTTGTAAGGTGATCTGTGGAGAGGTTTACATAGCAAGGAACCAACCACATAGCAAGGCCTCCGACTAAAACCTTGCAGGGACAGAGGCCTCAGTCCAACAGCCTATGAGAAGCTGAATCCTGCCAACCACCATGTGATGGTTGATGATCACATGGGGGTTGATGTGATCATGAAGGATGAATGTGATCATGGAGGATGAAGAAGCCAATCCTTTCCAGTTAAGCCTTGAGATGACTACAGCCTTGTAAGAGACCCAGAGACGTAGAATGTTGCTAATCTGTGTCCAAATTCTTGGCTTAAAGCACTGAAATAATAAATGTTGCTGCTTAGAGCCACTATGTTTTGGTGTAATTTGTTGTGCAATAATAGATAACCTAGATATCTACTTTTGAAAATTCTGCCCACCATATTCATTCTATCAGGACATGCTTTCTTCTTGATGAATGGCCAGTGGCGTGGATTTAATTGTCCTTCTCTCTCTCTCTTTCCATTCCAGGGCCTTGTGTAAAGACTCTTAGTGCTTACTAGCATGGTTTATAAATTTAGCTTCACAAAGCTAGTACATAATTATGCAAAACTAGAACTTTAATAGAAAATAACTTAAAATAAGTCTCAGTGAAAATACATTAATGATAGATTACTTAATAGTTTAGGTATTTTGTGAGGGTAAACATTTTCCAAATGCTACAAATAAGGAAAATGAGAATAATTGAAGACATTTGCTCAAGAGCACACATTCAGCAAGTGTTAAAATTAGATGTCAAGTTTAGACATGTGCACTGTCAATAGCAAGCTCTTTCCCCTAAACCAAAGTCCTCAACTGTGGCTATACATTGCAGTCACCCGAGTAACACTAAATACATATTGAGAGAGTCTGATTTAATTCTTTCGGGGCACAGCTAGGGCATTGGGACTTTTAGAAACTACCCAGGCAATTCTAATACATAGCCAATTTGAGAACCACTAGGTACATCTCTGAGCCTCCCAAATTTTGTTCATACCCAATGGTACTTAATTAGATTCTGTGTTTGTCACCTGATTCCTGAATCTGAAACCAAGCCACTTGAATTCTTTCTGTAAAGAACAGAGTTTCACCAGGACAGAAGAATCTATTGAGTACACACTGTGGGGAGAAGCATTTTAGGTGAGGAAGAAACAGAAGGGGAGCAATAAACTTTGACCTTGAGTTACTTACACAGTCGTTGAATGAGGAAGATTTTATTACAGAACAGGACACTGGTCAGCAGTTTTCCTACATCTTATATAGCTCTACTATTTACTCATATTTCACATGTCCTTGAGTAATAGTCATTTCCCTTGAATGATAGTAATTTAGAGTTAGAGAAGAATCTAGAATTTAATCATTTGATGTACAAGAAAACTGAATCTTAAAAAGGAGAAATGATTTGATAAAGGCCACGCAGAACATGAGTGGCAGAACTGGATCTAGTTTACATGTCTATATTCCTTAGACTATGGATCTTTCCACCACACCAGGGCAAGCTCTTTTTGATTAAATTCTAGGTAGGCAGGTAGGTATACGTTTTATTTTCCCAAAGCATGGAACTGACGAAGACTTTCAGGCCTTTTCAAACCCATGCTCTGTTTTCTCCTGCAGAGTGCCAGATTTCAGGAATGTTTCATTTGCTGTTCCTTGCGCCTGGAAACTTTCCTTAGGCATACTTTATTGCCATCCTCTTCACTTCATTTATTCTTTGCTCATATGTTATCACCTTACTAGAGAGGCCTGCCCTGACCACTCAATATAGAACAGCAACCATCCCCCAGCACTCCCTTCTCTTTGCTCTAATTTTTCTGTTGCTTTTATCATCAGCCGGAATGTATTTTGTTCAATTATTTATTTCTGTCTCCTCCGCTCACCTTACTAGACTGTAAACTGCATAAGTAAAGGGTCTTTGTCTGGTTCTTTTTCTTTTTTTCTTTTTCTTTTTTTTTTTTGAGGCGGAGTCTCCCTCTGTCGCCCAGGCTGGAGTGCAGTGGCCGGATCTCAGCTCACTGCAAGCTCCGCCTCCCAGGTTTACGCCATTCTCCTGCCTCAGCCTCCCGAGTAGCTGGGACTACAGGCGCCCGCCACCTCGCCCGGCTAGATTTTTGTATTTTTTAGTAGAGACGGGGTTTCACCGTGTTAGCCAGGATGGTCTTGATCTCCTGACCTTGTGATCCGCCCATCTCGGCCTCCCAAAGTGCTGGGATTACAGGCTTGAGCCACCGCGCCCGGCCTGTCTGGTTCTTTTTCTACTGTACCCCTGAGGCCTGGTGGCCTGAAGGAGGCCCTCAATAAACATTAGCTAGTTAAATGTAGAACTAATAGTAAGATCTTCAAATATGAACCATCCTGAGAATGAATAAATTCAATGTCAAGAGACACATTCAAGTATAGGTTCAGTTACCACTTAACAGGGATCGAGAAAGTGGTCTTCAGACACAACTGGGAAATCAAGTCTGAAGACTTCTAAAATCCCTTCCAAAACTGAGAGTCTATAATGTAAAAGATTACTTCTCCAAACAGAATACTCATGGTTGCTGGCATTTTCATGGATTCTTTACATAAGCACTTAATTCATTCAATATTTTTTTGTTCATTCAAGGGATATTCAGTGAGAGGCTGCTTTATATGTGTTAGATACAATTTTTGCATGAAAAAAGCAAGAATCAAGTGGTGGCTCTCATGATCTCAAGCCTTCTTCTCCATTCCTGACTTTTCATCTTTCTCTAAATATCTCTCTACTTACAAGTGTTCTTTTGTCATTTTTAGAAACCCAAATTCAGCCTAACTGGTGACCACTGGGAAAAGTAAGAATAAATTTGTAGCATAACTTTATAGTGTATGAGGTTCTGAACATCATACAGCATTTATTCCTATATTTTTTTGCAAAACAACTCATAAGAAAGGCAACCACGTACCATCACTCTCCAAGGTCTCATTCTTTCTAAAATAAAGGAAAGAAGGCTATATCAGACCCCCTATCATTTTATTTCTTGTCCTTGGGTGACTTTGAGCTATACTATGACTTGGTGAGAATTAAAGACCAGAAGAGAGTCATTTGAAGTATTAAACTTTTCTTGGAGTTACTTCCATGGGAACCACTCTCCATTGCTCACTCTGGAGAAAAGACTAGAAGTACATTTTTGTGTTTTTAACCACCAAACCTGACCCTCCTTAGTCATCTTCTCAGGGACTTACTTCAAATAATCTTCTAAGGTTTTTATCGACAAAAATTATCAATGCAACAAAGACTGTCTTGGACCTTGTGATTATGAATAATATTTTTTAAATATCAGCTTTACCAAGATACAAGTCACATACCATAAATCTTACCCTTTGAAAATGTAAAATCGAACAGTTCTGCGTATGTTAACAAGTTGTGCAAGCATCACCATTATCTAATTTCATAAAACTCTCATCCCCTTGAAAAGAATCCTGTACCCTTCCTTGTCACTCTTCCTGTTATGCCTTCTCAGCAGTTGTTGGCAAACAATTTATTTTCTGTCTCTAAGGATTTTCCTATTCTGAACATTTTGTGTAAATGGAATTATAGAATATGTGGTCTTTATGTCTTGTTTCTTTCATTTAGTGTAATGTTTTCAAGGTTCATCCATGTTGTAGCATGTATCAGTACTTTATTTTTATAGCCAAATAATATACTATTTTTTGTATAGATGATATAATACCTTTTATGTCATTGTATAGATATATAACACTTTTTATTTCTCCATTTATTAACAGGTAGACATTTGGGATTTTTTTCCCCACATTTCAGCTACTATGAAAAAGGTTACATAAATGTTTTGTATAAATTTTTATGTGGCCATATGCTTAAATTATTTTGGGTATAAACCTAGGAGTGCAAGTGCTGGGTCATATAGTAACTCTGTGTAAACTTTTGAGAAATTGCTAAACTGTTTTACAAAAAGACTGAGCATTTGACTTTCTCACCAGCAATATATGAGGATTCCGTATTTTTTACATCCTTGCCAACACTTGTTATTGTGTATCTGATAACAGGTGTCTTAAAGGGTGTGAAGTTGTATCTCATTGTTTTCATTTGCATTCCCTTAATAGAAAATGATGTTGAACAACTTTATTTATTTAGATGTATATGTTTATTGTCCATGTTCATATCTTCTATGGAGAAGTGTCTGTTCAGATCCTTTGCCTATTTTTAAATTGAATTATTTGTCTTTTTATTGTTGAATTGTGACTGTTCTTTACATATTCTAGATACTAATCTGTTATCAGATATGTGATGTGCAAATATTTTCTCTTATTCTGTGGGTTGTCTTTTTACTTTCCTGATGGTGATTTTGAAGATCAAAATTTTTTAGCTCTGAAGAAGTCCAATTTCTCTATTATTTTTGTTTTTGATGCTTATGTTTTTGGTGTTATATATAAGAGTTATTGCCTAATTCACAATAATCAAGATTTATTCTTTTTTTTAAGAGTTTTATAGTTTTAGCAGTTACATTAAAGTCTATGATCCATTTTGTTAATTTCTGTGTGTGGTTTGAGGTATGGGTCCAAGTTCACTTTTTTGTATGTGGTTATTCAATTTTCCCCAACCATTCGTTGAAAAGACTGTTCTTTACTCATCAAGTTTTCTACACTCTTGTTAAATGTCATTTGACTATAATATAAGGGGTTGTTTCTGGACTGTTAGTTCTATAACATCAGTTTATATGTCTATCATTATGCCATTGTCACACTGTAGTTTTATAGTAAGTTTTGAAATCAAGTGTGAGTTCTCCAACTTTGTTTATTCTCCTTTAATATTGTTTTGGCTATTCAGGGCTCCTTAAAATTCCATGTGAATTTTAAGATTTACACACACATTTATTTTCAAAAATGCATCTGGGATTTTGATAGGTATTATATTGAATTCATAGACCATCTTGGGTTGTACCACCATCATAGTAATACTATATCTTCCGACTGATAAAACTAGGATGCCCTTTCACTTTATATCTTCCTTAACTTCTTTCAGTGAATTTTGTTTTGTAGTTTTTAGTGAGCAAATCTTGTACTTCTTTTGTGAAATTAATTCCTAAATTTTTTTGGTTCTTTTTGATGCTATTTTCTATATAATTGTTTTATTAATTTCAATTTTATATTATTCATTGTCACTGTATAAAATATAATTGATTTTTGAATGTTAATCTTGTGTACTGTGCACTAACTGAACTCATTTATTAGTACTAATAGTTTTTATAGATTCTTCAGGATTTTCTACATAAAACATCATTTCATCTGCAAATTCATCTTAATTCTTCCTTTTGGATCTTGATAACCTTTCCTTTATAATCTACTCTAATGGTCCTGCCTTGAGCCTCCAGTAAAATGTTCCACAGATTTGTTCCTATCAAAAGAGGAAAATTTTGTCTTATTTATTGTATTAAGAACAGACCATTCAGCCTTTCACTATTAAATATTATGCCAACTGTGGGTTTTTAATAGTGGTGTTTATTAGGTTGAGAAAATTCTTTTCTATTCCTAGTTTGCTGAGAGTTTTCTCATGAAGGAATATCGTTTCTGTCAAATGATTTTTGTGCCTCTTATGGTCATGGCTTTTTTCCTTTGTTCTATTAATATTATTATGGTATACTACGTTGACTGATTTGCATATATTAAGCCAACTTTTCATTCCTGGGATCCATGGTGCATATGTTGTTGCTCACTAGTAATTTTCTAGGGATTTTCGCATATGTGTTCAAAAGGAATATTGGTCTATAGTTTTTTTCGTTATGCTGTTTTTTTCTTGTTTTAGTATCAATGTAATCCTAGCCTCAGAGAATGAGTTAACAAATATTCCTTCTCCTCTATGTTTCTGGACGAGTTGTGAAGAATTCGTGCTAGGTCAATTAATATTGCCCAGTCAAGTGACAGAAAGGAAAAAAAAAAAAAAAGAATGAAATAATAAAAAATAGAGTCTCAGAGATTCATGAGACACCATCAACTGTAACGATATACAAAGCCCTACTAGCTTCGCATTTTCACTTATCGGTATTTAACAGGGTAAATAACAGCTATAGACAATGTGTACTTTCTTTCCCTTCCATTTCTACAACTCCCCATTCTTTTACATCAGGCAATTTTCACTGATTGTTACTGCCTAGCTTCTGTGGGAACTTAGTTTGCAACCTCTGAAATAGAAGAACAACAGAAATAAGGGGAAAGATATTTTAGAAAGGGAAAACAGCAGAAACAAAGAATAAGGGGTAAGAAAGTGTATAACTTCTTGAGTAAGAGTAAAGATGGATTTGGCTGAGGAGGAATTCTTTGTAGGAAGGCAATAGTAGACATTTCTGGGAAGAATAGCTGGAGCTAGGCTGTGGAGAGCATATATAGCAGTGCTTTTACATAAAATTTTGGAGTATTCAATGTGTTTCAGAGAGTAGAAATGCTAAGTATCTTATTTGATCTCTACTGGCACTCTGCAAATGAGGATTATGGTTATTACTATTATTATTGTTATTATTATTATTTTGAAACAGGGCCTCACTTTGTTGCCCAGGCTGGAGTTAAGTGGCACAAACATGGTACACTGCAGCCTTAAAGTCCCAGGCTCAAGAGATCCTCCCGCCTCAGCCCCCCAAGTAGCTTGGACTACAGGTGTGTGCCACCACACCTGGCTAATTTTTATATTTTTTGTAGAAACAGTGTTTCACCATGTTTATATTTTTTGTAGAAATGGTGTTTCACCACCCAGGCTGTTCTCAAACTCCTGAGTTCAAGGGATGTGTCTGCCTCAGCCTCCCAAAGTACTGGGATTATAGACGTAACCCCCCATGCCTGGCTTATGGTCATTATTTTTAAAATGTGGAGATTAAAGCTGAGAGTCACATAGTCTGTCAATGGCTAATAGCAAAACTGGAAACAGAATCAAGATCTCTGTGTGGCCCACTGCTGGTAGACAGACTAGTCAACACAAACAAGCTGGACGTGGGCCATAACCTTGATTATGTTGTTTGCTGCTTTCTTCTTAGCACCTAGAATAACATGTAGCACTTGGATGAAAGAAATAATTGAATCCTGAGAAACACAGTAAGCACAATCTGCTTATTCTATGGTGAGTTATCATTGGCCCTCTCAGGGGTTTACAGCAACATGTAACTCCTGGAAGGTAGAAAGACTTAACCAGGTGCAGCTGTTTGCTTCAGCTTCGCAGCTCCTCACATAAGCTGAATTGGCTCATTTGTTGGGAATTTTGTGCTTCAGAGGACACCAGGGACTGGGCTTATCACATGACTTTATAACGAGGAAATCTGGCTGACCTTCAAGACGGTAGTAGGCAGGCTGGCCATTGGGTGGAGATTGAAGACCATGCTGAAAAGTAGTTGTCACTTGAAAAGCATACTTCGTTTTCAGGTCATTCCTAATATGAAATGTAAGTACTATTTGCTTAGGAAGGAGAATTTGTCCTGAAATTTATTCCTTCTGAAGAGGCTTTTTTTTTTTTTTTTTTTTTTTGTACAGTATCTCACTGTGTTTTCCAGGCTGGAATGCTGTGGTGCAGTCACTGCTCACTGCAGCCTCAATCTCCCAGGCTTAAGCAATCCTCCTATCTCAGCCTCCCGAGTAGCTGGGACCACAGGTGCATGCCAACATGCTCGGCTATTTTTTAATTTTTCTGTGGAGACAAGGTCTCTTTATGTTGTCTAGGCTGCTCTTGAACTCCTGGGCCTAAGAAATCTGTCTGCCTCAGCCTCTCAAATTTCTGGGATTCCAGGCATAAACCACTGCAACTGGCCTGAAGAGATATTCTTGAGGCTTTGTATCAATGTATCAGATCCCTATCTTTATATTTGTGAACCATTTCTGGATGATTGGATTTAGACTGTGGCTATAGAATTTTCGAGGTCCAAAACAAACAAAAAAATTATTTCGTTTACTCATGAATTAGAGGATATCTAATCTAGATTTAGCTTGGTTTCTTATACAAAACACCAGACAGAGAATTTAGAGGCCTGGATCTTATACATGTTCCAATATAGTGACCCTTAGCTGGTCTTATGATATGTCTGCATTGCAGGGTTCTTCCCTGTGAAAACAGGGCTGGAGAATTCCTAAGGATCTTCCAGGTTTACAGTATACTTACTTGCATTTTGCAACGTTTCCTGAGAAGCTTCAAGTTCTGTGATTGATCTTGTTGTGAATGTTGTTCCTAATACCAACTGAAAGAAATGAGGGCTTAATTACATATAAGACATATTTTTACAGTAATCTCAACAGGTTCCAACCAAATTCAATATTTGCTCTACTGCTCTAGCAATACTTTGTATAGCATCTTGTAATTTTTTAAAATAACATGAATTACTTAATTTATTTAACTTTTTTTTTTCTACAGTAACTCTTTTTTTTTTTTTTTTTTTTTTT
>NC_037676.1:129555475-129665025 GCF_003255815.1 Theropithecus gelada
AATTTTATTATGGGGTGTGAAGCGGTTATGGGGGAGGGAAGCGTTGGGCCTCTTGTGGAAAGGTGAATTACTGTGGAGTAGGAGGTTAGGGCTTCCCCCAGGACGTGAGGAGGTCAGAGAAGGTAAGAATGAAGTTTGCTGTGGACTGTAAAATGGCTGTTGGGTTGGACGATTGGATTTACTGCAGAATATGTAGTGATTGTAAGGAGGGACAATTTTTGCTTGATGTGGAATGTGAATTGGTTGTATCAGAGGAGGATTTGTATTTATGATGAAGTGTGAAATCGGTGGGGAGAGGGATTGAGGCTGACTGTGGAGTGTTAAGTAGATATAGCAGTGGGGGGTTTATGGCTGATTTTGGAGTGAGACATGGTATCCTGACTTATATTTTGCTCCCTATCTTTCCATAAACTATCTCCTAAATCTGACTAAACATGTCCTTCCCAGGGAAGCCACTTAGAATCATGGGAACCCTTCCACCACCCATACATCCCTCTTCTCCTCCACTTAGTCAGAAGAAATTGATTTGAGCACTTTAGTGCCCCTGGCCCAGTCTTAGGAGCTGGAAATATAGAAAACACAAGTTTTTCCTTCATGGAGCTGTCAGTTTAAAAGCAAATGAGAAGCTCAAGAGCACAGAAAACAAGTTACTGAGTTTTTGGGTCCGCTCTATGCTTCAGAGAGAGTGGGCAAGGGCATCTTCAGGTTTCCACCTCAAGAATCCATTTCAGTTCTTCAGGAAGAAACGGTTCCTGGCATTTGGGTGTGACATGCCCTTCTAGATAATGAGCATGGGTCTAGAAGCAGCTATCCCTTTGGAATCCTGAATATCGCATGTGAGGTACCGTCTATCCAGAGATCCTAACCCTGGTGAGCCCTGGGTCCTCAAGGAGAAAGGACTTAGAAGGCAGCATTGAATAGAGCAGGGACGCTGGAGTTGGCTAGATCTGGGCTCAAATTTCAGTTCTGCAACTGTGATGGGCATCTGCCATTTAGCCTGTGTGAACACCCTCTCCACATTGTGGTAGTTCTCTACAGTGTAAATCTCTCCATTCCAACATAGAATCCATCAGGGCCGACAGGTGGCACAGGCCCTGCTCATCAGACAAGTTCTGGGAGATACATTTTGAGGGGTCAATGATATTCATGGAAAGTGAGGCAGGATGCAAAGAATTTATTCAGCTGTTGCAGACTAACGCAGCTGTAGCCTGGTTCTATAGTCCCCAGTTGGGGTGGAAGCTCCTGACTCAGGGCACCCTGATTGTGGTAGGGGCAGCTGCCCTCTGGGTGTGTTAGTTCCAAGGTGTGGCTCTGGGAATCTTTCCTGAGATTTTAGTCTGTATTTCATAAAAGTCATTTTATCGCTGTGATAGCTATTTACCACCTTTAATAGAACTCTTTCTGCTGAAAATAGCTGCATTGAGTTATGTTGTCTACGTTAAAGAAACATGACCATAAAAACTACTAATAAGCTTTGAAACCACGAATAAATCAACCTGCACAGGTCCCTCGGCTCATAGGGGCAAGCCAACTTAATAGTTACAGGTATAGACTTGCAAGCAAGACCATTTAGGTTTTAATCCTGGCGCTGACACAAGTTGTGTAAGCGTGAATAAGTTATTTTATCTCCTGGGGTGCCTGTTTCCTCCTCCATGAAGTGAGAATAATGTTGCTTACTTCATGGGGTTGTTGTGAGAATTAAATGGACTAATTCATATTAGCTGCTTAGAAAAGCACCTATGATATACAAAACACTGAATAAAGATTAGTCATAATGATCACTCTTTCTGAGCCTCAGTTTCCATTTATAGACTTGAAGTGAAAACATTTACCTCGTAAGTTTGCAGTGACAATCAGATTTTAATAATGCATTTGATAATTCCTTCCTTCCTTCCTTCCTTCCTTCCTTCCTTCCTTCCTTCCTTCCTTCCTTCCTTCCTTCCTTCCTTCTCTCCTTTCTTTCTCCCAAAATGAGGAAAGAAGGAAACGGTATTGACAGGAATCTGAGGACCATCTAAGGCAAACTTGACCTACTTACCAATTTTGAAGTGTTGCAGCTCCTTTGGGACAGCTAGAATTAGAAGTACACCCCAAGAAAAATGCATTGCTCAGGGAGAGACAGAAAACAGCTATGCATGTTAACTAAACTAAGTTTACTTAAAGAGACAAGCAGTTATAATTTATATAAGTTTCTACTGAGTAAAGAACTTTCAACTAGATTTTTATTGCTGTTTTTTAATTGTAAATTGACAATTTATATAAATGTATGAAGTAAAAAGTGATGTTTGCCAGGCTTAGTGGTTTATGCCTGTAATCCCAGCACTTTAGGAGGCCGAGGTGGGCAGATCACTTGAGCTCAGGAGTTCAAGACCAGCCTGGGCAACATGACAAAACCTTGTCTCTACTAAAAATACTGGGCCTGGTGGTGCACACCTATGATCCCAGCTACTCAGGAGGCTGAGGTGGGAGGATCACTTGAACCCCAGGAGGTGGCGGTTGCAGTGACCCGAGATTTTGCCACTGTACTCCAGCCTGGATGACAGAGAGAGGACCCTGTCTCAAGAAATAAATAAATAAATAAATAAATAAATAAATAAATAAATAAATAAAAAGTTTATAAAGTAATGTTATAGTTTATAAATACAATCAAGCTAGTTAACATATTCATCACCTCAAATACTTTTCTATGGTGAGAACATTTGAAATTTACTCTCTTGGCCATCTTTAACTGTACAATGCTTTATTATTAATTATGTTTACCACAATATGCAATAGAATTTAAAAACAGGAAAGAACATATTCTTCCTGCCATTTTATACCATTTGATCATCTCCCCATTCCCCTCACCTTAGCCTCTGTAACTACCATTCTATTCTCTATTTCTCTGAGTTTGATTGTTGTAAATTCCACATTGTAAGTGAGAACGTGTGGTATTTCTTCCCGTGCGTGACTTATTTTACTCAGCATAATGTTCTCCAAATCTATCTATGTTATTGCAAGTAACCAAATTTCCTTCTTTTTAAAGACTGAATAGTATGTCATTGTGTGTTTATATCACATCTTCTTTATCCATTTATCTGTTGAGGAGTCCTTAGGAGGATGCCGTACCTTGTCTATTGTGAATAATGCTGCAGTGAACATTGGAGGGCAGACACCTCCATAACAAACATTTCAAATCTTTTGGGTAAAGACCTAGAAGAGGCATTGCTGGATCATGTGGTAATTCAATTTTTTTGTTTTGTTGGGAAACCTCCGTACGTGTTTTTATAGTGGCTATACTCATTGGCATTCCTATCAAAAGCGTGCAAAGGTTTCCTTTTATCCACATCTTTGTCAACACTTGTTATCTTCTGCCTTTTTGATAAAAGCCTTTCTGATATATGATATCTCATTGTGGTTTTAATTTGCATTTCCCTAATAATTAGTCATGCAGAGCATTCTTTCATATGTCTGTTCACCATTTGTATGTTTTTTGTTGAGAAATGTCTATTCACACCCTTTACCCACTTAAAATTTTTTTTCTTGCTATTGAGTTTTTTGAACTCCTTATATATTTTGTATATATTAATCTCTTATCAGATGTATGGCTTGCAAATATTTTCTCCCAGTCCATAGGTTGTCTCTATACACTGGTAATTACTTTGTTTTTTGTTTTGTTTTGTTTTGTTTTTATGCAGAAGATTTTTAATTTTATATAATCCCATTTGTCCATTTTTGTTATTGTTGCCTGCACTTTTGGAGTCTATTCGAAATATATTATTGCCCAGATTAAAGTCATAAAGCTTTTCTTCCAGCAGTTTTAGAGTTTCTGGTATTACATTAAAATCTGTATGCTTATGAGTTGATTTTTGGACATGTTGTGGGATAAGGATCCAATTTTATTCTTCTGAATGTGGAAATCCAGTTTTCCCAATACCATTTCCCAACAACATTGATTAAAGAGATTTTTCTCTTTCCATTGCATATTTCTGGTACCTTTGTTTAAAATTGGTTAGCCATATGTGCATGGGGCCATTTATGGGCTCTCTACTCTGTTCTGTTGGTTGATATGTCCATTTTATTTATTTATTTATTTATTTATTTTTTGCCAGTACCATGCTGTTTAATTACTATAGTTTTGTAGCATAATTTGAAGTCAGGTAGTGTGATATCTCCAGCTTTTTACTTTTTGCTCAATATTGCCTTGGCTATTCAGAGTATTTTGAGGTTCCATATGAATTTTAGAATTGTTTTTTATATTTCTATGAAAAAAGATGTTGGGATTTTGATACGGATTGCATTGATGCTATAGACCAATTTGAGTAATATGGGCATTTTAATAATATTAAATTCCATAAACTTGAACTGTATTTTCATTTACTTTTTCTTCTTTAATTGTTTTCATCAACATCTATAGTTTTGGGGGTACAGGTCTTTCACCTCCTTGGTTACATTTATCTCTAAATATTTCTGTATTTTTGTAGCCAATGTAAATAAGATTGTTCATTTCTTTTTCAGATAATTCATTGTTAGTGTATAGAAATGCCATCAATTTTTGGTGGGGCATGGTGGCTCACGACTGTAATCCAGTACTTTGGGAGCCCGAGGAGGGCAGATCCTGAAGTCAGGAGTTCAAGACGGCCTGGCTAACATAGTAAATCCCCATCCCTACTAAAAATACAACAATTAACTGGGCATGGTGGTGCGCGCCTGTAGTCCTAGCTTCTCAGGAGGCTGAGGCAGGAGAATCGCTTGAACCCAGGAGGTGGAGGTTGTGGTGAGCCAAGATCGCGCCACTGCCCTCCAGCCTGGGCAACAAAGCAAGACTCCATCTCAAAAAAAAGAAGAAAAAAAGAAAAAGAAAAAGAAATGCTATCGCTATCAATTTTTTATGTGAGATTTTTTGTATCCTGCAACTTTACTGTATTCATTGATTAGTTCTAACAGTTTTTTTGGTAAAGTCTGTAGGGTTTTTTAGATGTATGTGATTATGTCATCAGCAAACATTGACAATTTTACTTTTTCCTTTACTACTTGGATGCCTTTTATTTTTGTTTATTTGTTCATGTATTTATTTTTACCTAATTGTTCTGGCAACGCCTTCCCATATTATACTAATTAGAAGTGGCAAGAGTGGGCATCCTTGTCTGGTTCCAGGTCTTAGGGAAAAGGGTTTCAATTTTTCACCATTGAGTATAATGTTAGCTGTTGACTTCTAATATATGAACTTTATTGTGTTATGGTACATTTCTTCTATACCTAATTTGGTGAGAATTTTTATCATGAAAGAATGTAGAATTTTGTCAAATGCTTTTTCTGCATCTAATGAGATGATCAAATGCTTTTTATTCTTCATTCTGTTAATATAATTATGGCTTTTTATACTGCCTGGTTTTAAATGACTTTTATGTTCCTTTTTTGCGATGTTACAGTTTTTCCCATTTTGTATCTTGAGTAAAATGTTTTGATTAAATAGAGGCAGTTTCCCTGTATTCTCAATAAATGTTTTCCTCTAAGGAAGGTAAAATGATTCAAACGTGAGCTTTTTCGTCAGGCAATTTTTAGAACCACTGTAAACAACCCAGATTTTTGAAGAAAACAGTGAAGAGCCTTTAGATCAGCAAAATAGTCGACACGTGGTCCTTTGGTATCTTTCTTTTTTTTTTAAATGTGAATTTTAGCCTCTATATCAATTACATTTCATTATAAGCCATGAAGATCCCAACTCAAATTGTTTGGGGGCCAAGAGAAAGTTGGTGACAGTGGCATTGTCAGCTGCAGTGCAAGGATGAAATCTCATGGCTACCCTCTAAGATCTGGAACCAGACAAGGATACTCTTGCTGAAGAGAAAAGAGCTGCTTGTAACCACAGATGGATTTGCCACTTAAAGTCCATTTCAGGTCCTACTTCCTCCCTTTTCTTTTCTTTTCTTTTTTTTTTTTTTTTTTTTGAGAGAGAGTCTCCCTCTGTTGCCCAGGCTGGAGTGCGGTGGCGCCATCTCGGCTCACTGCAAACTCCGCCTCCCGGGTTGACGCCATTCTCCTGCCTCCGTCTCCTGAATAGCTGGGACTACAGGCTCCGACCACCGCACCCGGCTAATTTTCTGTATTTTTTTTTTTTTCAGTAGAGACGGAGTTTCACCATGTTAGCTAGGATGGTCTGGATCTCCTGACCTCGTGATGCGCCCACCTCGGCCTCCCAAAATGCTGGGATTACAGGCGTGAGCCATCGCGCCTGGCCCATTCTCCCTTTTCTTATAGTCATGCCATCTAGAACATATGGCCTCCAGGGTCACCAAGGCAGAGACTAACAGGGACAGAAGAGGGCTGTAATTAATCAGCTCACATGCATTACTTCCACTCAAGTCCACTAGCCTGCTTTATTCACGTGGCTTCAGTCTAACAATAGGGAGGGTGAAAAGTATAGGTAAGCAATGGCTGTTGGGAGAGTCTCTACTGGCTATACCACAACAGTTATCCCTATCTTTTCTGGTTTTCAAAAGAAGGTATATTACTCCATTCTTGAATTGCTATAAAGAACTATCTGAGATCAGGAATTTTATAAAGAAAAGACGTTTAATTGGTTCACAGTCCTGCAGGCTATACAGGAAGCACGGCTGGGGAGGCCTCAGGAAACTTACAATCCTGGCAGTAGGCAAAGGGGAAGCAAAGCGTGTCCTACATGGCTGAAGCAGGAGGAAGAGGGCAAAGGGGGAGGTTCTACACATTTTTATTTTATTTTATTTTATTTTATTTTTTCTTTTATATTATACTTTAAGTTCTAGGGTACATGTGCACAACGTGCAGGTTTGTTACATATGTATACATGTGCCATATTGGTGTGCTGCACCCATTAATTCGTCATTTACATTAGGTATATCTCCTAATGCTATCGCACCCCGCTCCCCGCTTCCCACAACAGGCCCTGGTGTGTGATGTTCCCCTTCCTGTGTCAAAGTGTTCTTATTGTTCAATTCCCACCTATGAGTGAGAACATGCGGTGTTTGGTTTTCTGTTCTGTGACAGTTTGCCGAGAATGATGGTTTCCAGCTGCATCCATGTCCCTACAAAGGACATGAACTCAGCCTTTTTTATGGCTGCATAGTATTCCATGGTGGATATGTGCCACATTATCTTAATCCAGTCTGTCATTGATGGACATTTGGGTTGGTTCCCAGTCTTTGCTATTGTGAATAGTGCCACAATAAACATACGTGTGCATGTGTCTTTATAGCAGCATGATTTATAATCCTTTGGGTATATACCCAGTAATGGGATGGCTGGGTCAAATGGTATTTCTAATTCTAGATCCTTGAAGAATCGCCACACTGTCTTCCACAATGGTTGAACTAGTTTACAGTCCCACCAACCATGTAAAAGTGTTCCTATTTCTCCACATCCTCTCCAGCACCTGTTGTTTCCTGACTTTTTAATGATCGCCATTCTATCTGGTGTGAGGTGGTATCTCATTGTGGTTTTGATTTACATTTCTCTGATGACCAGTGATGATGAGCATTTTTTCATGTGTCTGTTGGCTGTATGAATGTCTTCTTTTGAGAAGTGTCTGTTCATATCCTTTGCCCAGTTTTGAGGGGGTTGTTTGTTTTTTTCTTGTAAATTTGATAGAGTACTTTGTAGGTTCTGGATATTAGCCCTTTGTCACATGAGTAGATTGCAAAAATTTTCTCCCATTCTGTAGGTTGCCTGTTCACTCTCATGGTAGTTTCTTTTTCTGTGCAGAAGCTCTTTGGTTTAATTAGATCCCATTTGTCAATTTTGGCTTTTGTTGCCATTGCTTTTGGTGTTTTAAGACATGAAATCCTTGCCCATGCCTATGTCCTGAATGGTATTGCCTGGGTTTTCTTCTAGGGTTTTTATGGTTTTAGGTCTAACATTTAAGTCTCTAATCCATCTTGAATTAATTCTTGTATAAGGTGTAAGGAAGGGATCCAGTTTCAGCTTTCTACTTATGGCTAGCCAGTTTTCCTAGCACCATTTATTAAATAGGTTCCCCATTTCTTGTTTTTGTCAGGTTTGTCAAAGATCAGATGGTTGTAGATGTGTGGTATTATTTCTGAGGGCTCTGTTCTGTTCCATTGGTCTATATCTCTGTTTTGGTACCAGTACCATGCTGTTTTGGTTACTGTAGCCTTGTAGTATAGTTTGAAGTCAGGTAGCATGATGCCTCCAGCTTTGTTCTTTTGGCTTAGGACTGTCTGGGCAATGCAGCTCTTTTCTCATTCCATATGAACTTTAAAGTAGTTATTTCCAATTCTGTGAAGAAAGTCATTGGTAGATTATAGGGATGGCATTGAATCTATAAATTACCTTGGGCAGTATGGCCATTTTCACGATATTGATTCTTCCTATCCATGAGCATGGAATGTTCTTCCATTTGCTTGTGTCCTCTTTTATTTCATTGAGCAGTGGTTTGTAGTTCTTCTTGAAGAGGTCCTTCACATCCCTTGTAAGTTGGATTCCCAGGTATTTTATTCGCTTTGAAGCAATTGTGAATGGGAGTTCACTCATGATTTGGCTGTCTGTCTGGTATTGGTGTATAAGAATGCTAATGACTTTTGCACATTGATTTTGTATCTTGAGATTTTGCTGAAGTTGCTTATCAGCTTATGGAGATTTTGGGCTGAGACGATGGGGTTTTCTAAATATACAATCATGTCATCTGCAAACAGGGAAAATTTGACTTCATCTTTTCCTTATTGAATACCCTTTCCTTCTCTTGCTTGATTGCCCTGGCCAGAACTTCCAACACTATGTTGAATAGGAGTGGTGAGAGAGGGCATCCCTGTCTTGTGCCAGTTTTCAAGGGGAATGCTTCCAGTGTTTGCCCATTCAGTATGATATTGGCTGTGGGTTTGTCATAAATAGCTCTTACTATTTTCAGGTATGTTCCATCAGTACCAAATTTATTGAGAGTTTTTAGCATGAAGGGCTGTTGAATTTTGTCAAAGGCCTTTTCTGCATCTATTGAGATAATCATGTGGTTTTTGTCTTTGGTTCTGTTTATATGCTGGATTACTTTTATTGATTTGTGTGTGTTGAACCAGCCTTGCATCCCACAGATGAAGCCCACTTGATCATGGTGGGTAAGCTTTTTGATGTGCTGCTAGATTCGGTTTGCCAGTACTTTATTGAGGATTTTTGCATCGATGTTCATTAGGGATATTGGTCTAAAATTCTCTTTTTTTGTTGTGTCTCTGCCAGGCTTTGGTATCAGGATGATGTTGGCCTCATAAAATGAGTTAGGGAGGATTCCCTCTTTTTCTATTGATTGGAATAGTTTCAGAAGGAATGGTACAGACTCCTCCTTGTACCTCTGGTAGAATTCGGCTGTGAATCTGTCTGCTCCTGGACTTTTTTTGGTTGGTAGGCTATTAATTATTGAGTCAATTTCAGAACCTGTTATTGGTCTATTCAGGGATTCAACTTCTTCCTGGTTTAGTCTTGGGAGAGTGTATGTGTCCAGGAATTTATCCATTTCTTCTAGGTTTCTAGTTTATTTGTGCAGAGGTGTTTGTAGTATTCTCTGATGGTAGTTTGTATTTCTGTGGGGTTGGTGGTGATATCCCCTTTATCATTTTTTATTGCATCTATTTGATTCTTCTCTCTTTTCTTCTTTATTAGTCTTGCTAGTGGTCTATCAATTTTGTTGATCTTTTCAAAAAACCAGCTCCTGGATTCATTGATTTTTTGAAGGGTTTTTTGTGTCTCTATCTCCTTCAGTTCTGCTCTGATCTTCGTTATTTCTTGCCTTCTGCTAGCTTTCGAATGTGTTTGCTCTTGCTTCTCTAGTTCTTTTAATTGTGATGTTAGGGTGTCAATTTTAGATCTTTCCTGCTTTCTCTTGTGGGCATTTAGTGCTATAAATTTCCCTCTACACACTGCTTTAAATGTGTCCCAGAGATTCTGGTATGTTGTATCTTTGTTCTCATTGGTTTCAAAGAACATCTTTATTTCTGCCTTCATTTCGTTATGTGCCTGGTAGTCATTCAGGAGTAGGTTGTTCAGTTTCCATGTAGTTGAGCGGTTTTGATGGAGTTTCTTAATCCTGAGTTCTAGTTTGATTGCACTGTGGTCTGAGAGACAGTTTGCTATAATTTCTGTTCTTTTACATTTGCTGAGAAGTGCTTTACTTCCAACTATGTGGTCAGTTTTGGAATAAGTGTGATGTGGTGCTGAGAAGAATGTATATTATGTTGATTTGGGATAGAGAGTTCTGTAGATGTCTATTAGGTCTGCTTGGTGCAGAGTTGAGTTTAATTCCTGGATATCCTTGTTAACTTTCTGTGTCGTTGATCTGTCTAATGTTGACAGTGGGGTGTTAAAGTCTCCCATTATTATTGTGTGGGAGTCTAAGTCTCTTTGTAAGTCTCTAAGGACTTGCTTTATGAATCTGGGTGCTCCTGTATTGAGTGCATATATATTTAGGATAGTTAGCTCTTCTTGTTGAATTGATCCCTTTACCATTATGTAATGGCCTTCTTTGTCTCTTTTGATCTTTGTTGGTTTAAAGTCTGTTTTATCAGAGACTAGGATTGCAACCCCTGCCTTTTTGTTCTGTTTTGTTTTCTATTTGCTTGGTACATCTTCCTCCATCCCTTTATTTTGAGCCTATGTGTGTCTCTGCACGTGAGATGAGTCTCCTGAATACAGTAAACTGATGGGTCTTGACTCTTTATGCAATATGCCAATCTGTGTATTTTATTTGGACAATTTAGCCCATTTACATTTAAGGTTAATATTGTTATGCATGAAGTTGATCCTGTCATTATGATGTTAGCTGGTTATTTTGCTCGTTAGTTGGTGCAGTTTCTTTCTAGCATCAACAGTTTTTACATTTTGGCATGTTTTTGCAGTGGTTGGTACCAGTTTTTCCTTTCCATGTTAAGTGCTTCCTTCAGGATCTCTTGTAGGCAGGCCTGGTGGTGACAAAATCTCTAAGCATTTGCTTGTCTGTAAAGGATTTTATTTCTCTTTCACTTATGAAACTTAGTTTGGCTAGATATGAAATTCTGAGTTGAAAATTATTTTCTTTGAGAATGTTGAATATTGGCCACCACTCTCTTCTGGCTTGTAGAGTTTCTGCCAAGAGATCTGCTGTTAGTCTGATGGGCTTCCCTTTGTGGGTAACCCGACCTTTCTCTCTGGCCGCCCTTAACATTTTTTCCTTCATTTCAACTTTGGTGAATCTGACAGTTATGTGTCTTGGAGTTGCTCTTCTTGAGGAGTATCTTTGTGGACTTCTCTGTGTTTCTTGAATTTGAATGTTGGCCTGCCTTACTAGGTTGGGGAAGTTCTCCTAGATGATATCCTGCAGAGTGTTTTCCAACTTGGTACCTTTCTCCCCATCACTTTCAGATACACCAATCAGACGTAGATTTGGTCTTTTCATGTAGTCCCATATTTCTTGGAGGCTTTGTTCATTTCTTTTTACTCTTTTTTCTTTAAACTTCTCTTCTTGCTTCATTTCATTCATTTAATCATCAATTACTGATACCCTTTCTTCCAGTTGATCGAGTCGTTTACTGAAGCTTGTGCATTTGTCACGTAGGTCTTGTGTCATGGTTTTCATCTCTATCAGGTCGTTTGAGGACTTCTCTGCATTGGTTATTCTAGTTAGCCATTTGTCAACTCTTTTTTTAAGGTTTTTAGTTTCTTTGTGCTGGGTTTGTAATTCCTCCTTTAGCTCAGAGAAGTTTGATTGTCTGAAGTCTTAGTCTCTCAATTCGTCAAAGTCATTCTCTGTCCAGCTTTGTCCTGTTGCTGGTGAGGAGCTGCGTTCCTTTGGAGGGGGAGAGGCGCTCTGTTTTTTAGAATTTCCAGCTTTTCTGTACTGCTTTTTCCCCATCTTTGTGGTTTTATCTACCTTTGGTCTTTGATGATGGTGATGTACAGATGGGGTTTTTGTGTGGCTGTCCTTTCTGTTTGTTATTTTTCCTTCTAACAGCACCCTCAGCTGCAGGTCTGTTGGAGTTTGCTGGAGGTCCACTCCAGACCCTCTTTGCCTGGGTATCAGTAGCGGAGGCTTCAAAAGAGTGAATATTGCTGAGCAGCAAATGCTGCTGTCTGACTGTTCCTCTGGAAGCTTCATCTCAGAGGTGTACCTGGTCATGTGAGGAGTGAGATGTCTGTCTGCCCCTAGTGGGGGATGTCTCCCAGTTAGGCTATTTGGGTGTCAGGGACCCCCCACTTGAGCAGACAGTCTGTCCGTTCTCAGATCTCAAACTCCATTCTGGGAAAACCACTACTCTCTTCAAAACTGTCAGACAGGGACATTTACATCTGCAGAGGTTTCTGCTGCCTTTTGTTTGGCTCTGCCCTGTCCCCAGAGGTGGAGTCTATGGAGGTAGGCAGGCCTCCTTGAGCTGTGGTGGGCTGCACCCAGTTCGAGCCTCCCGGCCACTTTGTTTACCTACTTAAGCCTCAGCGATGATGGGCACCCCTCCTCCAGCCTCGCTGCTGCCTTGCAGTTAGATCTCAGACTGCTGTGCTAGCAATGAGGGAAGCTCCATGGGCGTGCGACCCTCCAAGCCAGGCTCAGGATATAGTCTCCTGGTGTGCCGTTTGCTAAGACCCTTGGTAAAGCACAGTATTAGGGTGGGAGTGACCCGATTTTCCAGGTGTTGTGTGTCATGGTTTCCTTTGGCTAGGAAAGGGAATTCCCTTCCCCCTTGCACTTCCTGCGTGAGGCGATGCCTTGCCCTGCTTCGGCTCTCGCTCTTTGAGTTGCACCCACTATCCTGCACCACTGTCCGACATGCCCGAGTTAGATGAACCCGGTACCTCAGTTGGAAATGCAGAAATCACCCGTCTTCTGTGTCGCTCACGCTGGAAGCTGGAGGCTGGAGCTGTGCCTATTTGGCCATCTTGGCGCAGATCTCTACACATTTTTAAGTAACCAGATCTCATGAGAACTCTCTCACTATCATGATAACAGCAAGAGGAAAATCCACCCTGATGATCCAATCACCTCCTACCAGGCCCCTCCTCCAGGATCAGGGATTACAAATTGACATGAGATTTGGGTGGGGACAAAATCCAAGCCATATCAAAAGGAATTTACTCTAAACCCTATGGCCTCTCTCCACTTACTTTCTATTGAGAGAAAGAGTGACTTAGTTACTGGGTGTCTTTGGAAGAAGGATCTAAGGTTGTTGGTACAGCCTCTCCCTTTCTTTCATTCTTTGAAAGTGTACCTGAGAGTAGAGAGCATAGATTGTGCTCTTCTCCTCCATGCTTCAAGCTTGGCTGGAGAAGAATTGCCCCATCAATACAAGGGTGGGGAAATCCTGTAATGATCCAGTAATGCTTGCAATTGGATGAATAAATTTGTTTTATTCTGAGATTTGGTGTTAAGAAAGCCATTACTGCTGTTTCCTTTAGCCATAAACCCACAATAGTGTTTATCTATAGTGGTGGTGATACTCTGATCCCCATCTGTCTCACTTCAGTGTCTTTCTCTCAATTGGTTCTGAATTCAGGCAGGGAACAAGAGCCATGTTGATAGACCCTAGAGCCCAACATCAGCATCAGTTTGTTCAGTTGTAAGATGTGTTCAATAAGCACTCAGTAAATGAATGCACGTGTAAGAAACCTGAAAGATTATCTAGTAAAACCTGCCCTTAGAGCAACATAAGTAGAATCCAAAGCAATGATCTGACTGCTCAAAATCACCTATATTGATAACTGATTCCCAAATCCCTGCTCCATCTAACATATATTGCTAATACCATGCCCAGATAGAACACAAAACAATATTTATTATATGACTAAATCTCTCCATAATGTTAGAGATTTTTCCTCAAGGAAAGAAAGGACTTTTTTAAAAAACAGAGATTAAACTTTTCCAAGTATATTACATACTATTCTTTTCCCAGAGGTCTGGGGGTAAATTCTTTGCCACACCCCACACCTACCACCCAAACTATTGAATACTTTTGGGTGAATCATTCCCAATCTGAACTGATAATCCTTGCAGAAATCTTTTCTTTCCAGACCATAAAAACACAGCAGCTTGTTAATCATACAACTATTTAACCCAGTCCCTCCCTAGTCCTACAAATGAGCTCCAAGCCCATAACGTATAATCTACCCACCCACACATATTGAAATGAGATTATTGTTCCCACAGAAAAGAGCCCTGCAGTTGCACAAGTCCCAACTTTGCTCCCGAGGGCGATAAAGGGGACAAGGAAAAGGTCTGGAGTTGTTTGATAGGCTTCTAAGGAAGGCTCAGAAAGGATGAAAGATTACCCTCCCAGGTACACAGTGTGGAGCAGCGTTCCAGCAAACATCCAGAGGGTTCCCACACTCCACCCAGGCACGCTCCCCAACTCTTTGATCTAGAAACCACCACGAATTACTGATTGTTACAGAGGTGGCTGGAGTGGATGAACCTACCTTTACTTAAAAAGTAAGACCTGCCAGGGAGGCAAAATACCCACAAAAAGAGCACTGTGGCAGGTGAGAATCCAGGCTGAGGAGCAGCTTACCACAGCAGAAAAAGAAGAGTTTTGGGGATCGTGTACACCTGGATTGCAGTCTCAAATCTGCCACTTAGAATCTGTGAGAATCAAAAATACAACTACTGAGTCCCGTCTATGTGCCAAGAATGAAGTTAGGCAGTCTAGTGATAAATGTCCATAAGACCTCGGCTGGCATGACCATCACCTGCTGAGTTAGACCTTTCCCACCTTCAAACTGTAGATAATAAAATCAACATCACGTAATTATTATAAAGAGAGGAGAAAAGTTCAGGGACAATGTCTGGTGCACAGCCAGCATGCAGTCAACAGGAGTGCTGATTCTTTCTCACTCATTAGGAAGCACTAGTTCCAGGGTATCTTACACGAGAGGTTCAAACACCTAGCAGCAACTCTAGACAGCATCCCAGCTACAGAAAATTTCAGGTCAGCAGCCAGGATTTGAGCTTCAGCTCTCTTACCATCCCAGAGACTAGAGGAGCTCCTGGATTCAAATGACACATCTCAGTGGACACTGAGAAAGGTTTAAAACAGATTGGACCTCTCAGCTGGCATCATGGAAGTAGGAGTCAAAGACAGACTTGCTGCAAGGTCATCGGAGGTTTAGAAAAAGACAGATGTTCTTTGACATTCCCTGGTTCCTTCTTAGAGAGACAAACATAAACAGAAAATCAGTTTGTCCTTTGAAGAAGAAGTTCCAGATGGAAACAGCAAGGCTGTCTTACTCTGTGAATGTTTCCTTGATCCATCCCCAGGGCTCCCAGCAAAGTCCAAATCCCTTGGGCACCACTGTCTGGTAAACAACCCTCTAATGTTGCCTGAAGCTCAATTATAAAAATATCTAGCTTCTCCCTAAACTAGACATTCCTCCAGGGCAGACAGTGTGTTGTATATGTGTTGATATTAATCTGACAAGGAAAAAAGCCAATAATTATTAAGTGCCTACTATACAACAACCACTTTTTTTTTTTTTTTTTTTTAGATGGAGTCTCGCTCTGTTGCCCAGGCTGGAGTGCAGTGGTGCGATCTTGGCTCACTGTAGCTTCTGACTCCCTGGTTCAAGTGATTCTCCCGCCTTAACCTCCTGAGTAGCTGGGATTACAGGCATGCGCCACCACACACAGCTAATTTTTATATTTTTAGTAGAGACTGGGTTTCACCATGTTGGCCAGGTTGGTCTTCATTTCCTGACCTCATGATCTGCCCAACTCGGCCTCCCAAAATGCTGGGATTATAGGCATGAGCCACTGTGCCCGGCCAACAAACACTTTTAAAACACAGAGATATTTATATATTATGCATACTTTAAAAAATTAAACTAATCCATGTAAACCGTATTTTATACTTTCTTTTTCTCACTGAAGTTTGGAGTGATAGCCTTATTTCTTTTAATGGTTATGAATATTTCCTCATATAGATGTATCATAATTTAAGCATTCTACTACTGATTGATTTTTATAATTTTTCCTCTTCCGTTTGCTTTATCAAATTTACTATCTGTAGTCTTTGTCTGCATCAATGATTACTTCCTAACAATAGACTCCTAGAAGTCACTATGACACTGTCTTGTGTATAGTGAGACAGTAAGGCATAGAGGTAATAAGCAACAACTCGGGAACTAAACCACATTAACTAGCTGTCTAACCTTAAGTAGGACATTTAACCTTTCTGGTTAGAGTTTCTTTACTCTAAACCATAAGCGATCATAGTAACCAACTCATAGGTCTGTGACAAACAGTAAATGAATTAATATATGGAAAGCACATAGAATAGTGCCTGCCACATACTAAGTGCTCTATTTTTGCTGTTATTATTTATATTTATGCAGCTGTACCCCCATAAGACTGGGAGACCCTTGAGGACAGTGGCCATGTCTCACTCATGTACTCCACCCCCCTCAACCTGTCACTGAGAAGGAGCTCTGTGCATATTTGCTGAATAAATAAGATATGCGAATGGGGAAATCAAACATTTACCTGGTTGTGGTCAGTGTTCCATAGTAAATGGTTCATTAATTTGAATTACATTTTTATCCACATGTATATATACATATATATGAAACCTTACCAGTCTTTCACACCTTAGTTTGGAATGAGTTTCTTGCATATTTTCTGGAGACAAAGATGTTAAGTGGAAGAAAAAGGACACAAAAGGTCTAGGTGCCCCAGAGAAAGAGCAGAACAGACACCGCCAGGAGCGCATAGAACATAGGAATGATGTGGTCCGTTCAAAAACAATGTCAATGCCTCCTCCATTTCATCTAGTTTTGGCTCTGCACTTGTAAAATTATATTAGAGTCAGGCTCCTATTCACTTAACTGTGGTTGATCATTTCCTTATCCATCAACAGAATAAACCTAGAATAGGGAAGCAAACAAGGACAGAAGCCAATGATTATTGAGTGCCTACTGTAAACACACTTTTAAATAATAATATTATTGGAGTTTCACACACACACCCAGCAGTTCTATATGATTATCTTCTTCCCACAAATGAGAAAACTGAGATACAGCCATGCTTGGTCATACAGCTGGGGGAAAAAAAAAACAAAACAAAAAAACAGAGCAATGATTTAAACCCTGCCCTCTTTACATCTTGGTGCTAACCTTTTCTTCCTTGTTTAAGCAGCACGGACCCAAATAGGGCTCATTCCTAAGAAGCAAGACTTTGCAAGCTTAGTGTCCTAGCATTCTGAACCAAGCAGGAAAAGAGAGAGTTCATCAACTTTAAATCTCATTCGTAAAACTGCCTATAAGCATAGTCATTTTCCTTTGTTTCTGCTTGGGTACCATGTTGGGAGATGGGAAGAAGCAATCTGTCCTGAAACAGGTCCAAAGAAGGCCTCTCAGTCAACAAGTGGGAACTTGTGTCATCAGGGAACCAAAACTGCTGAATGTTCTGTAGCTGGAGGGGATCCACCACAGGAGACTATCAGAGGCAGCATTCAAAATTCTACATAAATATTCTTCAAATCAGCAGCTTCTGCTTTGATTGTAGAAAGTGGAAGAAAGAAAAGAAAAAGATGTTTTGTTCTTATTTTTCATTGTTTACTTTTTTCTCATTTTACATTTGTTTTCATTTTGCATTTTTTACTGTGTCAAGTTGTGATCCTAGTCAAAGAAGCCTGAAATGATTTAATGTGGTCCCTATGAGGGTTGGGTGTTTTATAGAGAAAGGTTCAAATACATTTGGAATATATGTGCTGCTTAGGCATATGAATTATGCATATACTAAGGTAAAATCATAGATTTATTTTCAATTTTGCTTCCAAGTATTTCATAACACAAATCTTCTATTATTACCTCATGTGTTATCATCTCTTAATGGGGAAATAAAATGGAGACCAGAATTTATTTTCCCTATACAGGTGGGAAAACTGAAGAACTAGGATTAAGTAACTCCCCAAAGTCTGGAAAAATAAAAGATATTTTTTAAAAGATAAGAAAAGGAAAAGAAAAACCTGCTCATTTAGAGTCCTAGAATAACAGTAACGTCTAACGTTGCCCTAACGTTGTCACCAATGCAAGGATCCTCCTAGTATATCCTTAGGGGACAGCCATCCAAATCCTGCTTCTGTACATCCAACAAAGGGAAGATGTTTTTCCTCTCAGTGGGAACCCATATTTCAAAGAAAATATTCCACATGAGCAATGCAGATGCATGGCAGGCACTGAACAGGCCCGGGGAATGCTGAAATCTATCTGCAAGGCAGTGTTAATCCCAGGTGGTTAGTGATCAGTGACATGGCTCAACTGTGGCATACTGAAGTATTCAGGAATTTGTTTCTTCAGGAACAGTTATGTATGTGTCTGGTTCAGATGCTGAGTCAAGACCTCACCCTTCCTCATGTTACCAACTTATTTCATTTTAACCTTCTTATAGGGATAGAATTTGCATGTGTGAGGTAGTTAGAATGCCAAGTATTTACGAAGCATTTCCAGTGCTTTTATTCATGTATTCTTACAGTCACTCTAAAGAAGCATTACTATCCCCATTTTACAAATGTAGAAATTGAGGGTTAAAAAGTTGTCCCAGTGGGAAAGCAGAAGACCAAAGACACTATCAGTGTTAAGGGCTGATCTTGGGATTATATTAGGAACTTTAAAAAGAAGTTGTAATTCTAGTTGATGGATGGTGGTCTATCACAGGGGATGACTTCTGAGCTTGGCTTTGAGGATGAGGGAGAAGAAAGCTTTTCAGATTAAAGGAACAACATCAAGAAAAGACATGGGGCCTTGAAAGAAGATACTGAATTTGTAATACTTCTTAAAGGTAGCTCACCTGACTCTCCAACCAGACTCTCTTCATTATACCCTTGTACAGAGAAGGTACCTGTATGTATTTATTGATTGCCTGCTGGGAGATTAGCTGATGCCATTCCTATCACCATGACAATCAAGTGGGCTTTTAACAGCTATATTTGGAACTTGGAGACCTATTTTCAGATGCAAGCACTGAATCAGAAAAGTAGAGTTGGAAAAACTTAGGGATGGTCTTCTCTAGAGCTTCCAAACTTGTCTTTAGTAATGAAAATCTTTTTTCAGACAATGTTTTCAACGTAGCATAGATAGGCATGTATTCCTTGGTATTTTGTCTCAAATAAAACCTAAATTTTATTTGAGAAACTACCCTTTTCACATACAGTATGTAGGATTGACCACAACCCAGCTCTAATTTGGGTCAGTAATTGGTTTAAACCATGCATCAGGTTGTATTTCTCTGGGACCATGATTGCTTTAGGGTAGCCAAGTGATCTCTGCTGATTCAATCAGATTGATCCCAAAGAATTGCCTGGGACTACTGAACTAGAATAGCTTCACTGGTTGAGATGATGAGGATGTGAAGGTTAGAACTGCCAGGAGCCACGGCTGCTACCATTAGCAGTTCTAGCCTGAGGTCAAAGCCAGCAGAAAAGGCTGATCCTTGAGAAATATAAAGAAATGAGCCTCTAATGTAAATATAGTTAACCTGCTGGATCAAGCTGTTTCCCAATCCAGTTGCCTCTGGCCTTCTTAGTTAAGTAAATAAATAGATTATCTTTTATGCTTCACCCAGTTTGAGTGGGATTTTCTGTTAGTTGCAAATGAAAGCATTTTTAAAGAATCCAAAACCCCATAATAAGAAATAGATAAAACCAGATTCTCCCAGTTAAGGTGATGGCAGGAAACTTAGAGTCTCACCCACAATGTACTTTCGATTTCTAAAATGTGGTGCAGATGAACTTTACTATCTAGTTTAATCCTTTTTATTTTACAAATGGCCAAACCATGATTCAAAGCGAATATTAAAATATTGACAATACACGTGAAGAAATACAAACATGGGTACAAGTTTATTTGTTTTTTAAAAAGCAGATTTCAAAAAATTGGACAGGATCAAGGGTTGCTGCTTAAAAATTAGAAAGATTTTATCTAGAGAAATCACAATAATGCAGGATTCAAAATAACACGAAATAAGCCATCAGAAATTACAATATAATCACTTATGTAGTATAAGCATGTTCTACAATGTCTATAAAAAGTATTAACAGTTATTGCCCTATAGATAGTTGATCATGCTTAAAAATTGCATTAAAGTACTGTTTGCTACTTTAACCATGCTTGTAAACTTGCTACAGAAATTTCTGGTATGTTCTAATAAAAATACACTTTTCCTAGGGAGGGGCTGGTTTTATATTATGCCATTCATCTTACTTGTTATTTCAACTGTACACAGCTTTGGCTGGGCGCGGTGGCTCACGCCTGTAATCCCAGCATTTTGGGAGGCCGAGGCGGGTGGATCACGAGGTCAGGAGATTGAGACCATCCTGGCTAATACGGTGAAACCCCATCTCTACTAAAAATACAAAAAAAAAAAAAAAAATTAGCCGGGCGTGGTGGCGGGTGCCTGTAGTCCCAGCTACTCGGGGAGGCTGAGGCAGGAGAATGGCGTGAACCTAGGAGGCGGAGCTTGCAGAGCGGAGATGGTGCCACTGCACTCCAGCCTGGGCGCAGAGTGAGACTCCAATCTCAAAAGAAAAAAAAAAAAAGAAACTGTACACAGTACACAGCTTTACACTATGATGCATTACCCTGTAACCTCAACTTTCTCTCTGACAGACATCGCTGTTACAGGGTATATCCTTAAGGCAAAATAAAAGAAATTCAACAGACAGGTCAAAATTTGGGACACAATATAAAAGGCACATGGTAGACCATTTTGCCGTGGTCAACCTGTAAAACATCATGATCCACAAAGGTCAGAAGACTAACCAAATTTACATAACTGCACAAAGAGAGGGGAAAGTAGAAAATGTGTATGAATATATAATCAATAAATGAGTCATTTATTCTCAGTTTAAAGTTATCTTCAGAGAGGTGCTAAATCCACAAACCACATTGCCTTTATTCTTTTTTGCCAGTGAATAAAAAAGAAAAACAATTTAGTAGTTAGATGAAAAGATTTTAATCTAAAATTTCAAAGAGCATTATTTTATTGTGTCTCTTATCTAAAGATCAGTCATTACATGACTGCTTTCCAGAGTTTAAGAAGTGTTTCATAGAAATGTGTCTGATTGAAAGCTCGGAACTCAGCTTAATACAAAAACGGGTTTATCCTTCTGATTGATGGAATGGAAGTAGTACTTGTAATAATGAGGCAGGAGAATAGGGTCTGAAGGCAGGGAACCTCAGGCTGATTCAAGCTTCCTTCCTAGAACTCAATCAAAAGGAAAACCCCAACTTTCCATGCCCAAGTAACAAAAGACCCAGAGGCTACTCCCTTTGCAACCCCCAGTTTTCTGTGTGGCAGATGAAAAACTAAAAGTACCTCTGATTGGTCACTTCCCACAACCCATCAGGCTGGCTGCGGGGCAAGTCTTCCTTTGTATAGGAGTATAACTTTGTAACTTCAGTTTAGCCTCTGGTTGCTTTACACGACCAATCAGACGTTTGCATATAGTGTAACTTTGTAACTTTGCTTCAGGCTCTGATTGGTTCCCTACCACAACCAATCAGACTGATTATAGGCCCCTACTTCATTTATATAGGGTATACACAAAGTAACCAATGGGACACCAATGGGACACCTCTAGAGAGTATTTAAACCTCAGAAAACTCTAACTGGGTCCTTGAGCCTCTTGCTCGGGCCACTCCTACCCTGTGGACTGTATTTCCCTTTTCAATCAATCTCTGCTTTTGTTACTTCATTCTTTCCTTGCTTTGTTTATGCACTTTGTCCAATTCTTTGTTTAAGGTGCTAGGAACCTGGACACAACCTCCACCTGGACACCCTCTACCAAACAATAACTCATAAATTCTGGTTAAAAGGAGAAATAATCATGAAATCTTGGTTAAAGATAAATAATTTAAAAAGAGTTATTTAGTATTATTCTTGGTGACCCATATGAGCCCTTTTTATAGTATTTTTTCTTTCATCTGAAAATTTTGAGTAAAGGAGAGTTTTAAAAACTTCGTTTATGGTTTGTGGCATAGTCGCTGAAGTATTTGAGAAACACTTAAGAGACTGGGAATTGGTATACAACAGTATAATGATTCATTCATAAGAATCTGAGGAAGTTATCTTTCCCCCATAAAAAGAGTGAGCAATTTAGCTACTCAAATCTTTTCATTTTGTTTGGGCTGTCTTAGGTCAGTGAAAGCATTATTAACTAGTTACCAGAGTCATGGTTTATTAGAAATGCCAGCTTGGGTGGGTTTTAGTAAAATTTGAGGTCATGCAGCTTTTCTTAGACCCAGAGAGGGAAACTGAGGGATCTACTATCACATGTCAGCATGCTGAGAGGAAACTGTCTGAATTCCAACCTGTCCCTGCATATATGTGACTTCCGACAAATTACTCATCTTTTTTTCGGATGACTTCCTTAGTTTTCTCAACTGTAAACTGAAAATATGTATACTATTTTAAAGGACTGTTGTAAAGATTAGATTGGTTTAAAACTCTTAAGATGATTTCTGGCATATGGTAAACACTCAGCATTAGTCTTTATTAACATATAAGTCTAGTGAAACTGACATAATTAGGCAGTTTGTGCCATGAATGGCTTCACCTCGAGGAAAGCTAATACAGAGAAACCTGATCTCACCAGCCAGATAAATGTGAGGCTGGTCTCCCAGGTCAGCCTGGATATTCACTGGTTGTGGTGGGCAGAATTCTAAGATGTCTCCAAGATCCCAGTCCCTCTTATTCAGAGCCTTTATAACCTCTTCCCCATGAACACAGGTAGAATCTTTCATGTGATGGGTTATTACTCTCATGCTTAGGTTACTAATCAGTGACTTTGTGTTAACCAAAAGTGTGATTATCGAGGTGGGCTTGACATAATCAGGAGAACTTTATAAGGGACCGGGCTCTTCCTGGAGTTAGATAGATTTAAAATGTGAGAAGCTGCACTTAGAGGAAGCTGCATGGCAAGGAACTGAAGTAGCCTCCGGAAAATGAGAACAGTCCCTGGCTTGCAGTCAGCCACAAAATGGGAGCCTTTTTCCTACAGCCTCAAGGAACTGAATTCTTCCAAAAGCTATGAGGGCTACAAGGGACTCTTAGCTTGAGAGGAGACCACATCCCAGGTGATACCTTGATTTCATCCTTCTGGCACAGTGAGCAGAGACCTGGGTAGATCTGACTGGACTCCTGACCTACAGAACTATGAAATAATAAATTGGTGTTGCTTTAAACCACTAAGTTTGTGGTTATTTATTATTAGGCAGCAGTAGAAAATGAATACACTGTTAATGATCCAAAGTTGTGCATCATTTGCCTGGCTCATCAGAGGCCAGGAGAGTAGATACTAAGAGCTTGTGATTATTATTTTGCTTTTTATCTGTCCCAGAAAGGGAAGCACAACTCAGGGAATTTTGTAGTCCCAGAGGATGGCTATGTTCATTCTTATGACCCTCTGCAGGAAGATTACTGTCATCCCCAAATACCCTCTTCAGCAAAGTCCCTAGAAGACTTCTTAAATTTTGTCATCCTTTAGCCTTCTGCTTAATTGAAATAAAGAGAAACTTCCCCTAATCACTCAGTCTAATGTCCACCTCCCAGAGGTCCTTCATAGTGCTGGTCCATGATTATCTTGTTTATTTGCTTTCTGGCTTGCTACTATGCTCTGATTTGAAAGTAAGAAACATGAAGGCAAGGACCTTGCTTATTTTGCTCACTGTTATATCTCCAGAGCCAGTACAAGTGGCTGGCAATGAATGAACAGTTGCTACATGAAAGTATAATAGAGAAAGGCAGCCAGTGCCAACATTGCAAACACACAACACTGTTATACACTCGTATACCCGGCATTCACACATAGTTCTATTAAAAGGTTCTTTTGTTTGTTCGTTTTTTTGAGACGGAGTCTAGCTCTGCCTCCTGGGTTCACGCCATTCTCCTGCCTCAGCCTCCTGAGGAGCTGGGACTACAGGTGCCTGCCACCACGCCCGGCTAATGTTTTGTATTTTTAGTAGAGGCGGGTTTTCACTGTGTTAGCCAGAATGGTCTCGATCTCCTGACCTCGTGATCTGCCCGCCTTGGCCTCCCAAAGTGCTGGGATTACAGGCGTGAGCCACTGCGCCTGGCAGGTTTTTGTGTGTGTGTGTTGTTGTTTTGAGATGGAGCTTTGCTCTTGTTGCCCTGGCTGGAGTGCAATGGTGAGATCTCAGCTCACCACAACCTCTGCCTCCACGATTCAAGTGATTCTCCTGCCTCAGCCTCCTGAGTAGCTAGGATTATAAGCATGTGCCACCATGCCCAGCTTATTTTGTATTTTTAGTAGAGATGGGTTTTCTCCATGTTGGTCAGGCTGGTCTCAAACTCCCAACCTCAGGTGACCTGCCCACTTCGGCCTCTGAAAGTGGTGGGATTACAGACGTGAGCCACTGCACCTGGCCATAGCACTTTGTTCATATTCTTATAATAAAAATTTTGATGCTAGTTTATGCGATTCTTGAGGACAGAGGTAACATCCTGTTATCTTTGTACCTTTGTGCTAAACACAGTAATCAATGTGTAGTCAATGTTCAATAAATGTTTGTGGAATATAATGGCAATTGATAATTAAACTAAAAAATACAATTATTCTCAACATGAATATATATATGACTAAGTGTAATTCTTTTTTAAGAAACATACCAATTTTTAACCAGCATCTTGATTTTAACCCAGTGAAATCCATTTTGGGAGTCTGGCCTTCTGAACTATGAGATAATAAACTTTTATCATTTAAGCCACTAAGTTTATGGTTATTGGCTAGAGCAATAAGAGACTAAGGCATAGGGGTAGGGACAGAGCTGTCTTAGGCAGATGTCTCCTCCTTACAGAGATCAGTTTGCATTGCAGGACATATTATCAGTGGTTTTGGGTCCTGCCACGAATGGGAACCATAGATTTTACCTTCACTAAAGCTTTTCTCATCATCTCTCAGGCTTCCTCCCCAACCTTGTGCCTGCATGTGATATGGCAGAATAGAAAGAACATGGGCTTCAGAATCAGAGAAACATAAATTTAAATCCCAGTTCCACCACTTATCACTAACATGACCTGGGACAGCTAACTCCTCCTCTCTGGTTATTTCAGTATTGTTATAAGGGTTAGAAAGCAAAGAAATCATAACAATGAAGATAATGTTATGAGTGATGACCAAAGCAGCCTTCCAAGGAGGTACTCACACTAGAGTTTTTCTGCTCTGAACATCCACAGGATTGCATGGTGGCAGGGCCTGTGGAAAGCTGGGTTGTTCCCGTATATTCAAGGGAAAGAAGTTTGGTGCCACCAGTCTCAGTCCTGGGGTGACGTAAAGGGCAGCAGAGACTGGCTAAGAACAGAAAAGATGAGACAAATGAATGAAAGTGCAGCAAATTCTATAATGTGAACTTCCCTGGGACTTTCAAATCTTCAATAATTAGTTCTAACTTTGTATGTTCTCAACATGACTGTGTTTTTTATGTAAACTTTCATCGAAGCTTATTCTTAGAACCACTTTGATTTAGGATAAAACAGAGAGAAGATTCAGGCAGAAGGTAATCATGAGAGGGTATAGCCCCTAGAAATAAATAATAAGCAAGGAAGAACTTTGGGCTTCCATCAATGGTGAGATTGAGCCAAGATTACCAAACTCCCTAAAAGACAAAGCCAGGGTCCTGCTAACAACTCGTTGCAGGAATGCCTGGAAAATGACAGGCAATCAAATGGTGAGGACTTCAATTTGGGTGGTGTTTTGTATGCTTTCTTCTCTCATTTGAACCATATTGACTTACCAGTTTGCCTAGATAGAGATATGGAAAGAAGTTGATCTAACAGGAAAACAGTGGGGGTGGCAGCTGGTAATAGCAATCATGAGGTCTATTGCCCCTTCAGGGCCCAGAATGTATCCCTTTTGTTCCCAATCACCCTTCTGCCCTCTAGTCCAATGCTGTCTGCTGGGGAAGACTTAACACAAGAGAGCAGGTGGCTTCACAAGTCTTTCATTTGGGTAATGAGTTGGAACACTGACCTAAAGCCAAGCCCAAGGATCCTCCCAGCTGCTCCACACTGGAAGCTGACACACAGTAACATATATGCATATGTGTGCGTGTTGAGATGGGGTGGGGCATCATTTTTTGTAATAATTAGCAAGCTTGTAGCTGTTTCCTGCCTATGTTATAAACCAGGATAAGAGCTTCCTGGATCACTTGATCTCTTTTTGTGCTGGTAAAAATAATCAAGCCTGTCTTTAGGCAATTAGCTACCTCTTCAGGTCATCAATTTTATGCACAATTTCCAAGGAACTCCTCCTTGCCTTTTCCAAACCACTGTGGGAAATGATTGGAAGGAGACAGTCAAAGGCCAACAATATAGGGCGAGGCCCCTGGGCATCCTTCTCTTCTCTGGGGAAGGTTAATGAACTGTACTTGGGGAACAAAGAGAACTTTGACAACAGAGATTCTGACAGTTTCATAAGGCAGGAAATGTGGCCATTATCAACCCAGAGCTGGGTTGACACAATCTCTGTGTTTATATACCTTCTCTAAGTTTGTGGACATTGTTCAAATGGAAGAGGAAGAAAACACAAGAAGGAAATCCTCTTCCTTTTGGCAAGACACAGACAGAAATTCACATGCTTGACCTGCATCTGTTGTCTCAAGGAACAAGTCACCCTCACTGTGTTGGGTGTCACAAAGAGAGTTTAAAAGACAGCATCATCACCATCAAATCATTCATTCAAAAGCCATTTATTGAGCACTGATTATAGGACAGGTGCCAAGGTTACAACGGTAAGCAAAAAGTCATTGTCCTTCTTTTGCCTCATGGAACTCCTCATCTAGTCATTGTTGTGGTTCACCTCGTCATCATCCTCATTGCAAACACCACTGCCATCTCCCTTTTTATCTCTTAGGGCAATTTTAAAAATTAAGTATGAGTCTGGGTGCAGTGGCTCATGCCTGTAATCCAAGCACTTTGGGAGGCCGAGGCAGGTGGATCACCTGAGGTCAGGAGTTCAACACTAGCCCCGAGAACATGGCAAAACCCCGTCTCTACTAAAAATACAAAAAAATTAGCCAGGCGTGGTGGTGGGTGCCTATAATCTTAGTTACTCGGGAGACTGAGGTAGGAGAATCGCTATAACCCTGGAAGCAGAGGTTTCAGTGAGCTGTGATTGTGCCATTGCACACTAGCCTAGGTGACAGAGTGAGACTCTTTCTCAAAAAAGAAATAAAAATTAAAAAATTAAGTATGTTTATGAAGCACCCAGGGATCAAAAAAAGGAACATAAAAATAAAATCTTTAAAAAATTTAAAAAGTGAAAAAGAATTATCTGGGGATTTTATTAAAAGGCGAATTTTCAGATATATTTGCCATGCTATGAATTAGAAAATCTTGAGGCGAGTCCCAGGACTCAGTATTTTCAAAGTAATTCAGATAGTTCTGATGTACATATTTCATGGTCTATATTTTGCAAATATTGTCTTACGTTATAGCACTTTTGTCACATTCATTGTGTTTTGAATATCACAAAAGTCCAATAAGGTAGACAGAATGGGAAATATTATCTCCAATTTACTTATGAGGAAAATGAATGCATAAAACTGTGCATTTATCCTAATTTAATATAACTGATATCTAATTTGTTCCAGCCTCTGTTTTAGAAGTTGCAGAGAATGATATACTTAATGAGTTTGTATTAGAAGGGAAAAGCAATGTATACAATGTGTCAGATGCTTTACATGCTATATTATTTGTAACTTACTCTAATATGTATTAGTAATACATGCATATAAATGCATTATAGTAGCCTTAATTTAAACCCTAAGGGTGATACATTTCTTAATTTGCTAATTTGTTCATTCACTTGTCTAATATTTATTGAGCACCAATTATGTGGCTGACATTGCTTTTTGTATTTTGAATGCAGTGTTTTATTAAACACATTTTAAAAGCCTTCCTGGAGCTCATATTATAGGGCAGAAACAGAGATCAGGAAATCACAGCACAGTGTGATTAGTTCATATTTGTAGGGGTATATCTAGGAGTCCACACTCTAGATGTAACTGTGCAAGTGCTTAGTAGCACTATCCATATCTACATCAGAGGGTTTGCTGATTCGTATAAGGATGCCAGAAATAATGCCTTGGTGAAATAAACGATATTCAAGATGTGTAGTTGACAAGAAACATTATAAGACAAGTTTACTCTTTCATGAATAAAGCAGCTGACATTGACAAGCCCAGTAGCCTAACATCTTTGGCATAACTAGGTCTAGAATTCTATTTGATCATCTTTCTCCTCCCATTAATGGAGGACTCTGTCATCTTATCTTTTCTTTTTTTTTTTTTTTTTTTTTTTGAGATGGAGTCTCGCTCTGTCACCCAGGCTGGAGTGCAGTGGCGCGATCTCAGCTCACTGCAAGCTCCACCTCCCGGGTTCATGCCATTCTCTTGCCTCAGCCTCCCGAGTAGCTGGGACTACAGACTCCCGCCACCACGCCCAGCTAATTTTTTTTTGTATTTTTAGTAGAGACAGGGTTTCACCATATTGGCCAGGTTGGCCTCAAACTCCTGACCTTGTGATCTGCCTGCCTCAGCCTCCCAAAGTGCTGGGATTACAGGCGTGAGCCACCGTGCCCGGCCCATCTTATCTTACTGGATAATTTCCTGAACCTGTATGCACCTCAGAATAAGGACTGCATGCAAGGTGCTTATTGAAACGACTAAAAGGATAGAGAGGGAGAAATCACCAGGTTTCTGGGAATAGGCTGCATGACTATTTGGGAACTATTTGATAATAAGTGTTTGTACAAGTGGCAGAATTCTTTCTGAGACTTGCTCTCATCAAAAATCCCTTCCACAAGTGAGATTGTTGGGGAGCAAATTCACAACCCCACCTGCCTGTCATTGTCACAGCCATTGTTTGCCAAAATAATCTGACAATTATGAGCAGACAAATTGACATCCCAATTTGTACCAGATTGTGTCATTTAATCGCTTATAATAATAAGGTGAGGTGGTGTAGACAATCTTATTATCTCCAGTTTACAGATTAGGCACTTCAGGTTTAAAGAGGTTAAATAATTTACCTGATGCTGTTATTAGATATTGAGTAGCAGAGCAAGGGTTTAAACTGGTTTGTTTCTAAAGCCTGTACTATTTCCACTTACCCACTCTGGTTTGAGAAGATCCTGCTGTCACAAAATCTATGTAAAAACCATCTCTCAATAGTTCTCAGTGGCCTTATGTTTCACTTGGTCATTCTCTTTCACACCAGCCACATTCAACCTACGTTTGAGTTTCCTCTCCAACCTTCTGTCCATGAAGAGCCAATTTAAATTTCCCTTCTGGAAGAATTTCCCAGTAGTTGACAATCACTTTTTTTTTTTTTTTTTTGAGACGGAGTCTCGCTCTGTCACCCAGGCTGGAGTGCAGTGGCCGGATCTCAGCTCACTGCAAGCCCCGCCTCCCGGGTTTACGCCATTCTCCTGTCTCACCCTTCCGAGTAGCTGGGACTACAGGCGCCCGCCACCTCGCCCGGCTAGTTTTTTGTATTTTTTTAGTAGAGACGGGGTTTCACTGTGTAGGCCAGGATGGTCTCGATCTCCTGACCTCGTGATCCGCCCGTCTCGGCTTCCCAAAGTACTGGGATTACAGGCTTGAGCCACCGCGCCCGGCCGACGATCACTTTTTAATCTATGTTAAATCTTTTCTCCCTCAAGTAACTAACTGAAAAAATTTTCAGATGAAATTTTTTTTCTATAGTTTTCTAATACTCCATAGCACCTAGTATGATGCAATACATGTAGAAAGCGTATGATCTTTGTTGCCTCCACAGGTAAAATGGAACTGCACAGGTTAGCACGTAGTACCTGGCATATAATAGATACTTATAGGTACTCACTCTTGAAATGAGAATTTTCACAGGATTCTAGATGATATAGTGGATGTCACTTTCAGTTTAGATGATCAGAACTAGAAAACCAGTGAGATTCCTTTTGTAATTTAAAAGACTTATTCTAAATGGCTATTATTTACTCATTCTTTTAAATATAAGGCTTAAAGGTCTTGGAACAAGAGGTTCATTCTTAATATATAATGTATGTATCCAAAAATCTGAGTCAGCAATGAGGTTATCTGAGGCCAACCTGAGAAAATATTTGTGGAGGGAGGTTCTGGATAGTGTGAGCGGAACTGAGATGGAATACAGAATATGGGGAAGGAAAAGTGTGCACAGAGCCAAAGCTTTACATATTAGATTTTCTCCATTGATTATAAACAAATTAGAAGAAAAGATATTTCATGCACCATATATTAAGTTCAAAACAGACACCAAGCACATTTCACATCTTGTCACTTCTTAATGATTAGTGTGCTGAATACCATTTGATGTCAAGTAAAACAGACTGAGTTTGCAATTATTGCTTAGTTATATGCAGACATGTGATAGAATCACAGCATTTAATATATGCATGCTCATGTATATAGCTATGTGCAACTTGTTTCCAAATCCAATACCAAGCGGAACAATTCAAGAGGGGATTTTGTTAATTTATGAATTTCTTTAAATTAATGTTCTATGGTGCAATATAAATTCATCAGTTTTAGGTATATGTATTTGAAAAGAATGAAATTATCAGAAATTGAGACTGTTGTCAAAATAAGAAATACAGCCATTCTGTGAACAAGTATGGATAATATAATTAGGAAAAATAACTGTATGAGCTTTATGCAAACTCAAAGGGTAGAAAACTCATTTCAATTAAAACTTAAGAAAGAAGGTGTTTCTGTGACATGTGCATGTATGATAAATACCCATAACATATTGAACTACGAGAAACAGCGATTTTATGATGAAAGCATTGGTTTTTAAGGTGATACAGTTTTAGATATGGGTCCCTGTTCTACCACCTGAATTTACTTTCTATTTCTGAGCTTTAGTTTTCTCCCCTTTAAATATAGGGGTAAGCATAATTGTTCCTATCTCAAGGAGTTGTCTGAATAAATGAGATAGTATACATGAAAATTCCCATCACACAAGTGGGATGGTTACTTACCTCCCCCTCTTTTTTTTTTTTTTTTTTTTTTTGCCTCTGTTGGTGTTTATTATGAATATAGCCATATGTTATTCTATTTGGAAGGGCCATCGGATACATACAAGAGGATATAGGCAGGCATTCTCTTGTGTCTTTCGTGCATTGTATGCAGAAAGTAGAGAGTGGAAATATTCAAAAGTGCTGGTTGAGATATTCCCAAGGTTTTTCCTGCTAGGCTATGGCCAGCAATTTAATTAGAGACAAGATCTCTCATTAGCCAAAAGAAAGTCAGATGACAAGTTATTGCTATACTGAAAAGATACCTTGAATATAGGAAATCCCCAAGGAGCCTTGATGGGCAGCAAGGAGGCAGAAGGAAGAACCAAGCACATGCTGAAGGCCAAGGCAGTGCAGGGAGTCAGGCTGTAACAGCCGAGTGAAAGGAACCAGCAAAGCACACCAGCAGGAGAGGAAGATTCCATTTGAACCCAAGCTACGTGACCCATCCAAGTCCTAAAGCTCATCGATGTTATGCACCTTCTCAGCATACCCAGGTGCCAAGCACAGGGGCAGGTAAGGAACATCTCCAATGACATATTCTGATCTAATGAGGCAAGCACTGAACCAGGAGCCAAGAGACCCAGATTCAATCCGTCTTCCACTTAGAAACTCTGTAATATGGCGCAAGTAAATTCCTTCAGTGCCCTCACTTGTAAAACACTGATAATGTTTGCTCTCTTTCACAGGTAGTATGAGATTAAAAAAAAAAAAGAAAAAGAAAAGAAAAGAAAAAAAGGAACATGAAACAACACAGGTTAGAGGTCAATGACATAGACTGCCTGGATCCAAATCCAGATCCTGTACTTACAGCAGCACCCAATCTTGCCAAGTGTAGCTGTACCTCAGTGTGCTCATCTGAAAAAATGGGATAATAAGATGCCTTTCTCAAAGAGTTGTAGGCAATAAGTGATACCAGCAGTACATGTGAAGTGTTCACAACAGAGCCAGACACACAGAAGACATTCAGTAAATTTAATGTGAACTATGATTAGTAATGAGAACATGAATAACCAAACATCACCTGTTTGTGAACAGGGGTTGTAGGAAGAAAATAGAACTTGGCTCCAGAATCAGACAGACTTAGGCTCTGATTCAAATTCCATAAATATGAGCTGGATGATTTGAAAGACATTCAACCTTTCTTAATAAATATGTATTTTTTTAAATTTGCAAACTAGGCATGTTAATTCACTTTACACTTTGTTCTTACAAAGATTTGAAATGGTCTATGTCAAGCAGATAAAATATGGTATATTTTCGATGAATGATAATTATGTACAGTTGTAGGATGATAGACACATTTAGAAGGCATTGGTATTAGAACTGATATTATTGCAAGTTTTTTCCTGAGCAATGGATGGACTTCTCAGATGCTAAGACTGTGACATTATTGAGTCAGTGTGAACAAGGTGAGCCAGTGCAGCTGGGAAAGTCGAGAACCTGGTTTAAAACAAGTATAAACGCTTCTTCCTTTATAGACAACCCAATCAGAATAGACATTCAAACAATTCATCTGTCCCCTGTGGTTTACATTCATAGTGCATTTTGCCCAGTCCTCTCTCCTCTCTGGTCCCCTGTGTTGGTGAGACCAATGAGGAGAACAGTACAATGTCCTGGGACAGAAATGCCACAGGTAGCCTGAGGATATGAGCTCTTTGTCCTGTAGGTCTCAGACATCAACAATGCTGCCACTATTCTCAGAAACGCTGGAATGTGGATGGAGGCCAGCTGGACTCAACTACCGCAAAAGCAGACCAAAGAGTTGCAAATGGGCCAGGAGGAAGGCAAGAAGATGGGTATTTGAGAATTCAGGTTGTGGTGCACTCTCACAGTGCTCTTCAAAGCACTGGGCTCGTCCCAGTTCGATGCGTGCCAAGTACCCAAAGGAGCAAGCAACACGCTTCTGATTCCCAGTAGAAAGTCACGGCCTAGAAGAAATATGAAGGGGTAAATTGCCTCAGCAATGACTAAGTTTCTCATTCACGGCAGGTGCTTTATACGTTGATCCCATTTGGTCCCATAGCACCTGTGTCAAGTTTCAATCATCCCAATGATGCAGGTGCATTGTAACCCTTCAACCAATTTTCATTCTGATTATTGTTGTTGTCATCATTATTATTGGAAACGGAGAGAGACTCATGGCAGTTAAGTCATTTGCCCAAATGTATACAGCTGCTTAGCGTCAAAGCTAGGACTCAAACTAGTGGCCTATCCTTTGCATAAAAGCCTATAGCCTAAATGACTCATTAAACACCTTCCCTGAACCAATGGCCATATTAGGAGCATAAACAGAGATAAAATGGTTTGCTCTAAAAAACTGAAAGTCTAGTGAAACGTTTTGCAGACTCTAGGACATAGCCTTCAGTAGGTCATTAAGCTACTTTGAAGTCATCACAAATACATTTTTAATACTTTGTTAAAAAATTTAAGTATAGAATGCATGTTACATAACACTAGTATTTGATGACACTTTTGTTTTAATCATATGTAAATATACATATATGTGTATGTACCATATCATAATGTACAAAATATACCTTTTTTTTTTTTTTTGAGACAGAGTCTGCTCTGTCACCCAGGCTCTGTTGCCCAGGGAGAGTGCAGTAATGACTGCACTGTAACCTCAACCTAAAAAATAGCTCATAAAAATCATGGTGAGAAACTTTTGGAAGCTATTAGTTTAGTAATTTTGCAAGCAAAAGACACAGAGATTTATGTGGGGCATTCCCTACTTGCTAACTCTTGTCCTCAGTCTCTTTACGGTATCTCAAGTGGAAGAGAAGGATTATAATGCCCAAGTCAATAGTTAGGACTTAATAAAGCAGACTTCTGTAATCCACAGTGAACATCTCAGTATACTACAAAATCCAATAGCATGATATGAATTAAGGTTTGAATTAAGCTGGAGTTAAGGTAATTTTTTCATTCAACAAACATTCAACTAACATTTGTTTATCCTCCTCTGTGTACTAGGAATATATTTTCTACTGTACTAGTATATTCTCTACTGTACTAGGTACTAAAGAGAGGAGATTCAAAAGACAGATATATTATTGCCCTGTCCTCATAGAGCTCACAAGTCCTTTCACAAATATGAACTGAACACCCTGTATGCACTAGAACCTGTGCAAGGATCCAGGAATATCAGAGTAATGCCAAACAATGTTGGAGTATGAGGATCAAGAAAAAACATATACCCCATATACTTTTTTTTTTTTTTTTTTTTGAGACGGAGTTTTGCCCTTGTCGCTCAGGCTGGAGTGCAGTGGCACAATCTATGCTCACTGCCACCTCTGCCTCCTGGGTTCAAGTGATTCTCCTGCCTCAGTCTCCCGAGTAGCTGGGATTACAGGCGCCCACTACCACGACCGGCTAATTTTTTTGTATTTTTAGTAGAGACGGGGTTTCGCTATGTTGGGCAGGCTGGTCTCCAACTGCTGACCTCGTGATCCGCCCGGCTTGGCCTCCCAAAGTCCTGGGATTACAGGCACTAGCCACTGCGCCCGGCCTATATATGTTTTAATATAAAGATTTAATTTTATTATTTTATTTTTAGTTTACAAATCATATATATTTATGGAATACAATGTGATGATTTGATCTACGTATACATTATCGAAAGATTTAATTAAATCAACATATCCATCACCTCAATAATTTATCATTTTTGGTTGTGAGAATGTTAAAAATCTTTTTTAGTAATTTTGAAACATAAAATACATTTTTATTAACTGTGGTCAACATGCAGTGCAATAGATTATTAAAATCTTTTCTCCAAGAAATAACATTTATTTCTCCAATAAATAAAACTTTGTACCCTTCAATTAATAACATCTTCCTTTTCCCCATCCTTTCCACTTTGCCCTAGCCTTTGGTAACCACCTATCTATTCTCTGTTTTTAGGAGACTGACTTTTTTCAGATTCCACATATAAGTGAGAGCATATAATATTTGTGTTCCTGTGCCTGGCTTATTTCCCTTAGCATAATGTCCCCCAGTTCCATCCATGCTGTCACAAGATTAGAACTTCCTTATTGTTAAAGACTGTCTAGTATACCATTGTATATGTATACTATATTTTTAAAAATCCATTAATTTGTTGATAGATACTTAGATTGCTTCCATAACTTGGCTAGTGTGAAAAATGTTGAAATTAACATGGGAGTGCAGATATCTCTTTGACATACTGATTTCAATTCTTTTGAATACTGATTTCAATTCTTTTGAATATACACCCATAAATGGGATTGTGGATTATATGGTAATTTTATTTTTAGCATTTTTTTAAAGGAAATTCCCATTTTCCAAAATTTCCATGCTAATTTACATTCTCTCCAGCAATGTACAAGTGTTTCTTTCTCCACTTCCTCACCAACACTTTTTATGATTTGTCTTTTTAATAGCAGCTGTTCTAACAGGTTTGAAGTAATATCTCATTGTGGTTTTCTTGCTTTTCCCTCATGATGAAAGAAATTGAGTATTTTTCATATATTTGTTGGCCATTCATGTGGCATATTAATATGTTTGTAATTTATTTAAGAACATTAAAATCATTGAAGAATATTGAAGTCTAAAAGTAGGTGTACTAAAACTCAATACATTATTTTAAGATTAAATATTTTATTTATACCCAAAATGAACTTATTTTAATTATAATTTCCTGTTTTGTTGATGAGAAAACTCACCAATATATTCAAAATCAGCTTCTTGCTGATCTCATTTTTATATGGGGAAATTGCTATGTTTAACAATTTATCTTGACCAAATGAAATGGTCTTACATAATGATTAATACAAATCTAGTCTTATTTAAAATATTATGTTCACAATGGAATGTTTGCACTAATTTCTATTTTTAAAAGCACTGCACTAAAATATTATTTATCTTGGTTGTTTATGTGTTTTGCTTCCCCTACTCCTTCACTGAATTTTGCAGCCAGTGAGGTGCTTCACTCAGCTCACCCTAGTCCCAGCACTGAAGAAAACATCAGCAAAATAAGACAGAGCCCTTGTTCTCCAGCTTTTATATTCCAATGGGAGGTCAAAGTAAGGAGACACATACGAGCTAACATAAGTGCTCTTCTAAGTACTTTACATAAATTAATTCATTTAATTCTTCCAGCAATTTTATGAGGCATATACTACTTATAATTCCTGTTTTAACAAAAAAAAGAAAAAGAAAAAAGAAAGAAAAGAAAGAAAGAAAGAAAGAAAGAAATTTAGGGACAGAGTAGTTAAGAAACAAACTCAAAGTCTAAGATACTATGCCTGTAATTGAACCCAGACAGCCTGGCTCCAATTCTGAAAAATAACCACTGAGTAGTCTCTAGATTAAGAGAGGTGGTTGTAGTTTTTTATTTAAAGGATCATCAGCTCAGCTGGAGAAACAAAAAGAGAACATGATATTACATCATATAGGATTTTTAAAACCAACTTAAAAATAATAATTATAATAACTAACACTTTGGGTAATCTGTCCCCAGATAGTTCTCCTGAAAAATGTGATTTTCCTTCCCTGAGCTATATACTTTTCATTCCCAAGGAGGATCAGAGTAATTCTCTCTACAAATGCTTAAACTAAATCAGAGAATTTCCTTAAGATGAATTTGCACTCACAAATTGACATCTTTTGCACAGTAAGTAGCCACACTGAGACCTACTACACTGAATCTATGTCTCTGAATATTGCATCTTATCCATTCTTTGAACAAATATTTATTAAGCACCTACTGTGAGTCAATTTTATTTTTAAAGAAAATATAAAATGTATTTAAAGCATCAATCCACAAGTCTGTTTTACTCTGAATTCTTTCGGAGACATCCCTGAGGAGGAAGCAGTACTAATGCATAAAGCTATATCCTCAAATATAAAACTATATGTAACACACATCTGTATGACGGTTTATGGGTTACAATGTGTTTTCATGTACATTATTTCATTTGCTATTCATCCTCTACAATGTCTCAGGAGATAAGTAAAATTAAAATAACACTAATTTAAAAACACTCTAATTAAAGGAGCCTAAAATGGTAAGCACTAGCAATAGATAAACTCTAATTGTTGCCCCACCGAGGAAGAGAGTTTGAAAAAATAGGTCATACATAATGTTTTTCCCTGTAGGGAAGGAAGATAAAATGCTGAAGCCTTGCCACTAACCGCTAACCACTTGGGTGGTATCAAGTTAAATCATTAAGCTCTGTATTTTAGTTTCCTTACCAATATAGTGAGTTTTCAGTCACATGCCAGTTCATCTCACAGAGTGAGATGAGTCCCTCAAGTACAGAGATTGTTCATCTTTTCATCTCTGCAGTTCCCATGCCCAGTACAGGTCCTGGTATGTAGAGGGCACCCAACATGTATGTTGAAAGGATGGATGATGGATGGATGGATGGATCAGTAGATGTGTCAATGGGTGGACGAATAAATGACTAATGAACTGATTTTGTCTGCCCTTTTGGCCCTTTCCTTGAATCTGTAACACTCACCCATCACTTGAAGCCAGTGGTGGGTGCTAGTTCAACTATGGCATTTGCCTAGGGTCTTTGCACTTGCTATGGAAGAGGTATGCTCTTGTTTGAATTATTTACCTTCTTCATTCTACTTGCCATTTGGATTCCAGATCAAATGTGTTTTCTTCAGAGTTTTCTTCCCTAATCACCTCTTAATGTTGCCTGCTTAGTCCTGTTTTATCAGTCATCCTGCTTTACTATCTTCAGAGCTCTTAGCACTCTTTGAATGATATTATTAATTTTTGCTAATTTACATATATGTTCCTTGTTTTCCCCATTGAATGCGAGCTTCATTAGGCCAGGGAATTAGTTTCTCTTATCCACTACTGAACCCTCAGTTTATAATATAGTGATGGTACTTAGTAGCACACAATAAATTATTGTTACATGAATGAACAAATTAGCCCCAATCACTCAAGTACTGATATGACCTAATATTCCTGCTTTAAAAATTATTTTCTGGAAATTGGACCTGGTAATTGGCCTTATAATCTTGGTTGCAATGTTTTCTCCAGGTCTACTTTCCCATTTTAGAAACCTTGAACCTTCTCGCCCATCTCCTCCAGTGCAAATCCATAACCCACTAACTCCCAAAACTCTAAAAATAAAATAATTTCTTCCTACTTCCTCTTTCCCATGAAACTTTCATCGATCAGGCTTATTCCTAGATTTCCTCTTATGAGAGGATCTAGAAATGGATGGATGGATGGATGGATGGATGAATGGATAAATCAATGATGAATTCATTTATAAATTGATAATGATGAATTTAAAAATACTTTCAAGGTTTATGACAGTTTTCACCAGTTGAGTACTTGTAAAACGTCTTTTGTTTTCTCTACAAAGCTTTCTCCAGTGAAAGAGAATTGCCATTATTCCAGGACCCTACTACTACTCTTACAAAAACCCATTTTGAGTTTGGAAAACGTTGACTAATTAAGACAAAATATTTAAAGCTGCAACTGAAAATCAAAACAAACATCAACTTTATTACTTAAAAAAATGAATCGGAGGATGTGATATAGATGTATTACGTCAATAAGCTCTGTTCCAATTATCTACCGTAGCTGCCTAACAGCCACCCAAAAATTAATTACTTAGTAACAGTTATTTATTTCACTCATGAATATCCAACTTGGGCAGAGCTTAGTAGGGACAGCTTGTGTCTGCTTCATGTGGCATCAGCTGGGATGGCTCCACCAGGCAGGAGGATCCACGTTCAAGGAGGCTTACGCACATGATCAGCAGGTTCCTTGGTAGGCTAGTTCTGACTGCTGCTGGGCCTGGCTGAGGGTATCAGCTGGAAGCCTTGCATCCTCTCCATGGGCTACTTGAGCTTCCTTGAAGCCTGGAGCAAGATGACAAGAGCAAACATTCCAAGAGAATAAGGAGGAAGTGCATATCATTTTCATGCCCTAGTCTTGGAAGTAACAGTATTATCACTTTTGCCATACGCTATAGATCCAAATAGTCACATACTCTCTGCCTAGATTCAAGGTTAGGGAACAGAGACTACATGTATTTATTTATTATTCCTTTTCTTTTTCTTTTTTGCCCTCAGCCAGTGGAAGATGAGAAAGAGACTCCATTACTTGATGGAAGAATGATAAGGTTCTAAAGAGTGTGAGATGGGTGGTATTGCTGGAACCATCTTCAGAAAATAAAATATGCCACAGGCTTCCTAATACTGAGTCCCAGAATTAGAGGGACATACCCTTCTTGTCATAGGCAGCTCTGGTAAACCCATATTGATGCCAGCCCCTGTAAAACTTAGGGCATGGAGCAAGTGATGGGACAGAAAGGTTACACTGAACTGAATTCTAAAACCCAATCCAAGCCAATTAAACACAAAGAATCATCGGCTAGAGTTTCTAAGAGAGAGAAGAATACTCTCTTACACATGATTTGATGGTGTGAAGATGTGAGGTTTATACTTATTTCAGATATTTTGTCAACATTAGAAGAAATAGCTAAGGAATAATGTCACCACACAGAGGAGTCAGAGAGAAGAGATAATCCTAGTGGCATTATTCAACTGAATCAAATGTTTAAAGTTGGATGAAACATTGGACTTTTAATTTACATGAGCCAATACATTCCCTGTTATTAATATTTGCAAGCCATTGTAAGTTGGTGTTTCATTCATTTACCACCTATCCTCCTATACTCTGCATGCCACTAGGGGAGTGTCTCTCATAATAAACAACACTATAGATGATAATGATATATACATCTTGGAAATTCTCTATCTGTTCCTTTATTGCCTCAGCAACATATGGTTTGGACCTGGGCAAATTCTCCCCAAGACTTCCAGTTGCCTCTGCTTTGGTGGGCTTCTCTACTTACTTACAGTGTCTCCTACCTCCAACCCATTCCCCATCCCCACCATTCAGCAACCCCCTCACCAATACCCACATCTTCTCTGATCTGATCACTCACATTCTTTTATCAGTTCTCCCATTTCCCACTTCTTCAAGTACAGAGTTCTCAATCTTGTCCCCTAAGCCTCTTCTTTTACCTTTCCAGATTTAACTCCCATGAACTTGATAATCCATCCCAACTTTATGACTCAGTTCTCTGACAAGAATGCACCTTTTTTTCCTCATTTCTCAATTTTGTTATTGCTGTTCCTTCTATGATATATGAAAGATGGCCACAGAGCCCTGGCTATTTCTTTCATCAAGAGGGGCAGTCTGTATATCTAGTACAAAGAAAGGACAAATATTTAAGGTGATGGACATCCTAAGTATACTGATTTGATCTTTACAAATTATATAAATGTATTAAATTACCACATGTAACCTCCCCAAAAAGAGTCTGAACCTTTTTTTTTAAACCTGGGTTGGTCTTGGGGACATGATTGATCAACAGAATGCAGCTGAAGTGACACTCTGGGATTTCCAAGACTAGGTTACCAGAAGCCTTAAAGCTTCTTCCTGGGCTTCTTAGAATACATGTTCTCTTTGTTCTGGGTTTCTTGGAATGAATGATTTTTCTTGGAACACTTTCGAATCCCAGCCACTGGAATTCATTCTGTCAAAAAGTCCATGTCAGCCATGTAGAGTAGATACAAGATGAAATAAATGCTTGACCAGCCTTCAGCTGTGCTACCCATTGTGAAAAAGGCACCAGATGTATGCGTGAAGCCACCTTGGAACCCTCAGATCAGTCCACCTGCAAGCTGAGTACCACTGAGTTACCTTGCTTGATGTTCCTTGGAACACAAGAATAAAGCAGCCAACCTCTACCTAAATTCTAGATGCACACAGTAGAGCATGTGTGGCCACTGTAGTTAAGGTGAAAAGGAAAAAGGAATGCATTATAGATCCATCTTAAAATGTTTACACACACAATAGAGATATCTTGAAATGGTTACTTTTTAAGTCACTGACTTTTAAAAATAATTTAAATATAGCAATAGATAACTAGAACACCCTTCGTCAAAGTAGGGCTAGGTTCACTAGAAAAATCATAAGAAAATCTTACCTCTCTCTTCTACCTGAATTTAAAAGGCAAGAATCTTTTGGATTGATTGATTTTGGACAAGAATCTATCATTGCAGTTTGATGGTGCTAGACAGGTTGAAGGAATATTTCAAGCATATGATCCTTTTGTGTATCTTGTTATAGTTGAATGTGTAGAGTTGGCAAGGTGTGGGCAAAAGAACATTATGCCAACGGTGGTAATATGAGGAAATGATGATATAATGTTAGAAGTCCAGGAGCAAGTATGTGAATGTTCCCTGAATAGAGAAACTGTCTGCCTTCAAATGACCCTGCATCTAAAAACCCATTTCTTAAAATGTAAAAGAAAATTAGCATTGCTGATTCTTCATGATAAACATTTTAAAATTATATTTTGCAATGAAGATTATTTCTATCTCTCCCCCACCCCATATTTTTTTTCTCTCACATTACTCCCTGATCCCTGCAAAAAAAAAAAAAAAAAAAAGGGTTTTTAAGTGGTCTAAGTTTTTCTGTTTAGCCAAATTCTGTCTGGTGTTTGTAATCTGCAACTGATCATAAAGTTTTACATACTAAAATAAAGAACAACTTTGCCATATTTGAAAGAAGACCAAGGTTATGTTATCCATTCATTTTAACATTAGACACAATCAGCCCAATGAAGGAAGAGGAGGAAAAGGAGAAGAAAAGAAAAAGAAAGAGAGAGGAAGAGGAAGATGATCAAAGTGGAAATGTGGCCGGGCGCGGTGGCTCATGTCTATCATCTCAGCACTTTGGGAGGCCAAGGTGGGCAGATCACTTGTTTATAGACCTCCTATGGCATATACCTCTCCACATTTTTATAATTGCCATTTATACACGTTTTTAAGTTCCTAGAGTATTGTCCTTCAAGGCAAAAATCCTGGTATAATCTTCTTGATAGTCTTAGGGCCTAATGTTACCAAAATGCCAGGGGTTTGGTCTTGGTCCTGTAGCTTGCTGCTTGAAGAGCTAGACCCCGAGACAACAAGAGTTGCCAGGTGAGAAGGCTTTATCTGTGCTGCAGCAAAGGAGACAGGAGATGAGTCTCAAACCTGCCTGACTACAACTGGGGGTTTATATAGCAGAGAAGGACTGTAGCTACAAGCAGGAAGGAATTAGGGAGCGATAAGGAAGCAATCATGATGAATGAGGGGTCTGAGCTCTCGTTATCTGGATGTGGTGATCTAGTGAGTTTCAGTCCCTTGCCTGAGGGTCAGTTTCCTGAGAAGAGAATTCAGATGGGGCAAATATAAGTTTCAAATTTTAAGAGCAGGAGAGTCAATTTCTATATTTATTCAAAAAACCCATAAACATTATTTCTATGGCGCAACTGGGCTGATTTCACTAGCCCAGTGCTTGGATATCTTCAGTGCATTATTGAGTAAATAACTGCTCAGTAAATAACTGCTGAATTAAAGGAAGGTGGCGATGATGGCAGTGGTTGTGGAAGAGGCGCTGGTTAGTAGCCACGATGATTGTCTTTGGTGGGAATGTTACTGACGGTGGTGATGATGATACTGATGATAGAGGTGGTCCTACTGATGTTGGTGAGGTAGGTATTGTTGAGTCCTAACTAAGAGAAAGGAGCACTAAATTATCTAGGAGTAATATCATTTTGATAATGAAGGAAAATTTGGTGGTAAGCCTGATTGCCAGTCTATGCAACAGTTAGCAGGAGAAAATAGCAGACTTTCTCTGATAGCTTTGGGATCTGATGAATAGACAGCAGAGGCTACTGGGAGCAATTTTATCAGTCTCTAGAGAGTCCTAGCTGACTCCCTAAATGCCTCTTTGCTCCAGGACTTGGTTTTTTGAAGGAATTGAGCAAGGAATATGAAAGAAGAGGGATAAATAGTCACACCCAGAGTAACTTCCCATCCCTCATTGTCTCATGCAAAGAAAAGACTTTCTTTAGAAGGGATCCTTCCAAAGAAAACATCCTGAGCATCTAAGTATCCTGCTTGTGGATCCCCAGTAGCCAGCACGCTGACTCACTGGTATTTGTGCAGCTCCCATGTGCCAGTGAATTATAATGAGAATATTCTGGGCAATCAAATTACTGGATCTGAAGGGGATGGTGAAGTAGGGGTTGCCCACATAGGTCACTTTCTAGAAAGCAGGTTCCAAAAATGTCTTTCTGTGCACTGAGAATTGAATCTCACCATTCCAACAGAGAGAATATTTCCTGCCCATAACATACATAGACCGAAGGAATTAAAATGCAATGAGTTATTTGAAAGCTTATTGTACTTAAATCCACAAAAATTAGGTACTTTTCAACTTATTTATCCTGTGCTGTATTTAAACCACTTCCCTCCTGCCTTTGTTCTGTAAATAACCATTCCAAAATCTAAACTGCCTATCAAACAACAAAGCAATGATTCAGTTAATAATTATAAACCTTAACAATTCATGGGCCGGGCGCGGTGGCTCAAGCCTGTAATCCCAGCACTTTGGGAGGCCGAGACGGGCGGATCACGAGGTCAGGAGATCGAGACCAGCCTGGCTAACACGGTGAAACCCCGTCTCTACCAAAAAAAATACAAAAAACTAGCCGGGCAAGGTGGCGGGCGCCTGTAGTCCCAGCTACTCGGGAGGCTGAGGCAGGAGAATGGCGTAGACCCAGGAGGCGGAGCTTGCAGTGAGCTGAGATCTGGCCACTGCACTCCCGCCTGGGCGACAGCGTGAGACTCCGACTCAAAAAAAAAAAAAAAAAAAAAAACAATTCAGCATGCACCCACTTATAGAACTAGATATCACTTGCCTGGAATATTTGACAGTCATACAAGAAAGCAATGGGCTACTTAAACAACGCAGTCATGTTGGGAGCTGTTGGGGAAGGGGTAAGGGCGGGGAGGATTGTTTTTGAATGAAACTTCGTCTTCGTGGTTCCAATGGATTCTTTCCCACACAAGCTCAAGCCTACATCTCACAGAGCTATTAGGTCTGTTCACTTCCTTGTGCTCTGCTCCAAGAATTAGTGAGTCATGTTTTAAGCACAAATTCTTAACATAGGTGCTACCAGGGAACAAAGGAAAACAAAATGCCTCATTCTTTTATTCATCTTTTGAAAGGAAACTCATGGCGGAAACATTTGTATAACATTCCATTTATGTAACCTGAGAAATATCAGCTGAAGGAAAGAACAGTACAGCTGAGGAAGGGGACTGTGGTGCTTTCTTTCCACAAACCCATGCCCCTCCTAGACTATTAGTTCCTAATGTGTTTCACAGCTCGTGGGCCAGCAAGGAAATGTGAGGGCACATAGCGGGAGGCAGAGAGGTGGAGGGGAGCACATCAGGAGAGCCCAAATGCTCCAGCAGGTATTAGGAAATGCTTCAGTAGAGTGTTTGCAAGCATGGGCTGCAGAGTCAGGCAGACCACTGGCTGTGTGACCCTGGGCAGGTGGCTGAACGTCTCTGTGCCATAGCATCATTGTTGGGCAGAACGAGGATAACAAAGAAACATACCTCAGGGACAACAGAAAACCATGTCTGATACATAAACCAAATTCAATAAAGCTCCTTGGGTCCAATTCTGGTTTCTTCCCTTGGATCGGTCATTTTGCTCCTCTTAGTTCCAGTCTCCTCATCTTTCTCTGAATCTTTTATACTTGGGATTGGTGGAAAAGTTACAGAAATGTTCTGAAAATGGAAAAATGTCATTACAACCTAGCCATAGCTCACACATATCAGTGTGAACCAGGAATCAACCACTTGTGACCACAAAAGGGAAAGGAGAAAGAATACAAGTCTTTCCAGCTCTTTATTGCCCATACATCTTGGATATGTTGAAAAACCTTTACTGACTATCTTCAAGTTAGTTTATTAATGCTCTACTATTTTTTATTTCTGTCATAGTATGCATACGATGTATTAGACAGGGCTCTGGGTACAGATGGGCAGGGTTTAAATGACAGATTTAAGGCAGTGGCTCACACCTGTAATCCCAGCACTTTCGGAGGCCAAGGCAGACTGATCACTTGAGGTCAGGAGTTCGAGACCAGCCTGGCCAACATGGCAAAACACTGTCTCTACTAATAATACAAAAATTAGTTGGGCTCATTGGCACACACCTGTAATCCCAGCTACTTGGGAGGCTGAGGCCCAAGAATTGCTTAAACCTGGGAGGCGGAGGTTGCAGTGAGCTGAGATCACACCACTGCACTCCAGCCTGGGTGACAGAGTAAAACTGTCAATCAATCAATCAATCAATCAATCAATAATGGATGTTCTCCTATGTGCCCTGGAGCAAGTGCATTGAACCCTGGTTTTTTCCTGCCGCAGGCTTACCAAAGTTAATTTTGTTCATTGGTCTATTCAAAGAACCAGCTTTTGCTTCTTTTTATCCTTTTTACTATGTTGTTTTCTATATCACAAATTTCATCTTTTGCATTGGCAATGCCCATGTATTCCCTCATGATTTACTTTGAATTTTCCCTAGATTCTTAACAAAAGTTATTTATTTTCGGTGATAAAATAATAAAGGCATTTTAGGCTATACATTTTTCTGTAATAATAGATTTATTTCTAATAGGTTTTGACAACAAGTAATCGTCTTTTCACTGATTCCTAGAGAGGATTTCATTTCTATTTTTATTTCTTCTTGGCTCTCAGGCTTATATTAAAGAACATTCCATATTCATACTTTCCCAGTAGTTAAACTTTTAAAAATTCTATTTACTTTGCTTTTCTATTTGTTGGGCATATGAACTATAGCCCTAGATTTCTAAATTTACTGAATTATAATCAGAAAAGGGCAACTTAAAAAATCTATATTTGGGGGAAAATCATTATTATTTTTAGAGACATGGTCTTGCTCTGTCACCTGGGCTGGAATGCAGTGGTGCAATCATAGCTCACTGTAGCCTCAAACTCCTGGGCTCATGCGATCCTCCCACCTCAACCTCCCAAGTAACTAGGACTTCAGATGCATGCCACTACATCTGGCTAACTTTTAAAGTTTTTGGGGAGATGCGGGTCTCACTGTGTTGCAAGCATGGGCTGCAGAGTCAGGCAGATCACTGGCTGTGTGACCCTGGGCAGGTGGCTGAACGTCTCTGTTCCTAACCCTAACCCTAACCCTGACCCAGGCTGGTTTCAAACTCCTGGTCTCAAGGAATTCTCCCACTTTGGCCTCCTAAAAGTGCTGAGATGACAGGTGTACTCCAAGAGTGCTGAGATTACAGGTGTGAGCCACTACTCCTGGCCCCAGGGTAGTTTTTAAAGTTATTTTTTTATTGCAATCAAATACTGCGTTTTAAAATTTGTTACTTAGATGTAAGAGAGAATTAATATCCTCTCTGTATAGTTCCTTATATATATAAAAGCAAGCTTATTTAAATTACTCAAATAAGTATATCTTTCAGAAATAACTGTCAAGTTTTTCAATCATATTCTGAGACAGGTGAAACTGTTTTATCTTGCATTTCTGAATTGTTCATTTTACTGTTACATAATAAGACACTGATTAGATGCTTTGGGTTTTGAAGTTTTTCCTTACCTGATTGACCAACTCTCTAAGTCTCAGTTTGTCCATCCATAAAATAGAAGTAATAATGCTTGCATTGTAGAGTTGTAAAAATATACAATGAGAAAAATATTGTGAGGTACCCAGCATAGTAGCCACCATACAGTAGACAATAACCTATTTTACTTATCTACCTTTCATTCCTTAAGCTAACTATCTGTTAGTCCCAAGAATAAAATCTTGGGACTGGGAAAAGTCTTCTTAATTTCTATTTAGGGGCCCTGGATCATTGAAATTCTTCTTTCCTGTTAACTACCAGGCTATGGTTTTGAAAGAATCTCTGTTAGAAATATCATAGCATCATTCTCGACAGAAGAATGGAAAACTAGTGTTCTAACCTGGATCAAAGGGTGTCTTGTGAAATAATGCAGTCATTGTTCTCTACAGTTTTGCTCCAATAGGTCGAGGATATACTAGTGTATCAGGGGTAGCTATGGATCCTGGGATTTCCCCTTTACCACAAAGGAGATGATGTAGGTGTGAAATTCCAGGCACCTTGCCCATCTTTTGTAATCCATTCTTCTTTTTTTCTCTCTACCGGTTGCTTCAGATTCTAACTCCACAGCCCACCTGGCTTAGAGTGCTGATGCCTTCTCAAGGCTTCCTCACTAAACTTCCTAGAAGCTATGTTCCAAGGAAGGTAGAATCATTGTTCTGGAAAACTAACTAAAACTACATTCAATGCTTATCAATAGATGACTCACTCAACATATTAACTTTCACATTTTAAATTATATGCTCTTACTCATTAAATATACACAAAGCTTTTTCTCTCTCTCTCCTCTTTCTCCCAGAAGTGTTTGCAAAATTCTTTCTTTTTCCTATAAGTTTAAATATTTCTACAAAGTTATGTCTTTTATGAAAGAGAAATGTTAGTAGCAAAAGGTACAACATTTGCTAAACAGGTCAGGTGGCATCTACAAACACATCACCCTGAGTTTTCACAGAAAGCCTGAGAGAAGATGTCATGTTCACTTTTCTGAAGACAAAACAGAGGCTCAGAGAATCAGCTTGCTGAAGGTTTCACAGCTGGCAGATCTAGGAATCTAAACCATTTCTGTTATCATGGCCCATGTTTCATTTGGTTATGCTCTCCTCCCACAAACCTCCCTTAGGTTTTGGAAACTGAAAAATGTATGTGGAGTGATTGCCTGAGGTTCCTCTAGTTAGAATTGATCGACTGAGCCACATCTACAGCAATATTAGACGGGGAGGAACCCCATGAATCCTCAAATCTCTTTTAAGAAAACCACTGAGGGTCTTGAGTGCTTATATGGTCCATGTGGACATTTGGTGCTTTTTTTATTTGGCTTAAGTGAAGCAGCGTCATTGTCTGGGGTAAATACCCAGGGTTCATCATCTCGTGCCAAGAAGATTAAGGACACAGACCACATGAGGAGTGAGTTTAGGAGCAGAGGGTTAACAGGCAAAAGAAACAGAAAGGAGACCAGCTCTCTCCCTTGTAAGAGAGAGGGGCTCCCAAAAGGGGAAAAAACCACCCCTTGGTGGACTGCACCAGAATTTATAGGCAGGCTGAAGGAGGTAGTGTCTGATTTGCGTAAGGCTCACAGATTGGTTCAACCAGGTGTGATGTTTACATAGTGCAGAGGGAAAGGCTGGTCACCCCACCTGAATCTTATTAAGTAAATTGGGTCTTTGCCTGGCTGGGGCCATATTGTCTTCTCCTTACTGTACACATGGTTTGGCAAAGAGAAGGGAAGATGGAGCCACTCTTTTGAACGTGCCTAGTCCCACGTAGCCTTTTCCTATTGGCACAACTGTGGGCATTCACCCGTGCAAGCTTCCAGCTTGCTTATCGATGTCTGCAGCTTGATTATACAGGCTGCTCTTTGTTAGAAAAGAAAATGATCTGGGGGCTGCTTTTCATTAAAAGGAAAACTTTACCAAGGACTCCTGTACCCTCACTATCTGCCTAAGTAATTTCTTCCTAACTCCTATACCATGAGGATTGACATTCTTCAGAGGTAAGGTGTTATGCTGCAAGTTTGTATTATCTGGCAAATTGATTGGAAGATGTTACAGTAAATTGTCTCCAAAGATGATGCCGTAAATTAATTATTTTCCTCTATGCACATGATACTCTGCCCACCTAAATTTATAGTCTGCTTCTTATTCTCTTAAGCCCGGAGTGGACTTTTGACTTGTTTTGGTGAGCAAAATATAGCAAAAATGATGCTATGCCAGTTCCAGGTTTATCCTCTAAGAAGTCCGGCAGCTTCTGCTTTCATTCTTAAAGCCAGCCACCATCTAAGACATCAGATTAACCTGAGACTACCATGCTGTGAAAAAACACAAACCGGCCACATGGAGGGGCCACATGGAAGAGGATGAGGCACTGTCCATGTGAATGAAGTCTCTCAGATCTTCCATCCCAGCCCAGACACCAGCTGGATGCAGCCAAAGCAGTGACTCAGTTGATACCACTAGACAGAGAAGAGCTGCGTGCTGAGCCAAGGCAACCTACAGAATCAGGAGAAGTATTTTTATTTTTTGTTTAATCCATTAAGTTTTAGGGTGTGTTACTACATAGCAATGGATAATGGGTGGATGTTTAGGTCAAGAAGAGACAAAAATTACAAATTAAAAAACTTGTTCTAATGGCCCATACATAATCCACCAATCGCCAGGAGTTTGCAACTCTGGCTGAACATCAGAATCACCTGGAAAGTTTTTTAAACTACAGATGCTCAAAACCTAATGGAAGCCTTTAAAATGCAAAACTTTAAGGCCTGCACATTTGCATGTTTTTAAATTCCCTCAATATATATAAAATGAGCAGTTATTGTACTAACCCACGAAATTAAAGACTCATTTACTTTAAGAAGTTCCTTTTTCAAAATGCAAATTCTTTCGGGGAGTGATAAATCAAGCAGATGGTCACAGGATTACATCTTTAATCAGATTGTTTTCTTAACTCCTGGCCAGGATTAGCAAATGTAGAGTACAGGAGAGTTAAAGACAAAGCGTGCACACACCTGACCAGGGAGCTATTGACTGAGGTCCCAAAGAGACGTCATTAGAACAGCCTACGGTGAGCTTGGGCCTAATGCATGCCTGGAAATTGGAAGACAGGTGCAAAAGGTACAGTGGAAGATTGACAAGGCTGATTACAACTATTCTGATGTCAAGTCACTGAAAATCACCCCAGGAGTGGCCCTTAGAGCTTGTTATTTAGGAACCTAAGAAATTATTATGGAGGTTACTAAAAGGGAGCACAGTAAAGATCCAGTCAGATAACAATACCTGTGCTCATACCTGACCTCTCAGAAGGCCAGGATATGAAGTTGTTCTGATTCCTCTTCCCTAATCAAAGAAATAGAATGTGTCTAAAGATAAGTCCAAGAAGAGTCAGAGTTCAGTGTTGAAAATGGAGTGTTGAAGAAAGAAGGCTTTTGTTGTGAGCCAGGGAGTTCCTGTGTCTTTGTCTTTTCCTTCATATTTCCCCTAAGCTGCCCAGACCACCTTCCTCACAAAGCCTCACAGGGTGGTTACCTGTCCCTGAGGAGTGGTGAGTCAGCTCCCTCTGAGAACTTTTCACTTTTACTATTTCTCTCTTACTGAGTCTGTACTAAGATACACCTGGGGGTTTTATGTTCCCTAAAGAAAGGAAGTGAAACGTACTGCGTTTCCTATACTACTCAACCTTCCTTTCTCGATATGAAAAGAACAATAAATCTATAGTTCCTGAAATCTCTGTACTTCCTGTGTTGCTTAGTCAATAAGAAGAGAATTAGCATGTACTGAGCACCCACCGTATGCTAATTGCATTACCTGCATTCTCATATCAATGATCATGCCCTATGAGTTATACTTGTTGAAATAGGTTTTGTGATCCCATTTGACAGAATAGGACACTGAGGCTAAGATTTTGAGGTTGCTTGCCTAAAATCATATAATTAAGAAATGATGGGAACAGGATTTGAGCCCAGATTTGGTTGACCTGTATCCTATAATTCTAGCCAACGAAGTATCTCTGCGAAGAATTTAAAAAACATCATTATTTCAGGGACTGGAGTGGGACATTTTCAGCAGGTCATTTTGTTATCATACGAACATAGCCTAACCACCTGCTACTTCAGATCAAAGTCAAAATCCAGCAGCATTTGTCTCACCTGGAAGTAAGTACTATTGACGCATGCTACTCAAGTGAGCGCTGCTGAAAGGCCACATTGACATCATCTGGGAGCCTGTGTGAAATGTGGCATCTCAAGACCCACTCCAGGCCTACTGAATTAGAATTTGCATTTTTACAAAGTCCGCATGTACCTTAGTAGGCAGATTAAAGTTTGAGAAGCACTGACCTAAATTAATGTGTTCTAATTATTTGAGCCTGATACCTCGCTGATTTTTTTTTTTTCTAGACACAGTGCTACTTACATACTTGAATTCCTAGGGACTTCACATCTCACAATGAGGTGGTGGGGGGCTTGAAACCCAAATAGGCAAAATCGGGGATTGCAGACTTCCCAGTAAATTAGTGGCAGACTCAGACCTAAGACAAGTCCTTACCAGATGCTCAACACCTGTCATTTAGACATCATGTATTAAGCTCTAGGTCTGTGCCAGGAACCTTGCTAGGTGCTGAGGATTCAGTGGTGAAAGAAATAATTTGTGCCCTCAAAGAACCCCTGATCCATTGAGGGAGACAGATACACACACAAGCAATGATGAAACAATATGGCAATGGGGAGACGGAGTGACACAGGTGACATGAAGCTTCCAATAGGAGACACTTGGAGTTGCCAGGCTTCGTAGAAGAGGTGCAGCCTTCACCAGACCAGGTGCCACCAACTTTGTGATTAATTGATGTTCCAGCTCCCCCTTTATCATTCATTCCCCTTTCTCCTTTTCACTTGTCTTCACTCCATTCTCTTTACCATCGCCCCTTGGCCTGGGTCCCTTCTACTTCTCAGATTCCCATCTTCAAGGCTTTTCCCGCCTGCTCACCCTAATCCACAAGTTCTGCTTTCTCTTAACACCTGTAACTTCTCTGTATTCTATCTGTTTCCAGATCCTCCTGCCCACCAACATCACCTTAGGAGCCTTAAAAACTAAAAAGCCCCATAACAGGTCCTACCCTCAACTCTAGAGATGATTCTAGGTCATCACTTTTTCCCCAGAGCTGCGTGTGCAGCAAGGGTTGAGATGAGAACCTTGTTGACCCCACTCGCCTGCCATCTACCCCTAGCAGCTTGCATTACGGAGAGAGGCAGAGTTTATAAAGGCCTTTGCACCCATCATCCCATTTGATTCCCACATCAGCCCCATAAAATAACAAGTAAGAGGTGCTTAGTCCATTTTACAGATGGGAAAACTAAGTCGTAAGTGAAGTCACAAGCCCAAGTTGCCCAGATCTGGGACCTACGTCTTCTGACTTGCCCTGTGCTGCTTGGAGAATATGTGTATGGTTAGAATGAAGGCAGAGCCCTGCCTTGCTCTTTCAATGCCCCCATTTCCCTAGCCTAACACATGTAAGCTGCTCAGCTCAGAGCTAACTGATGGTTGATGGTTGATGACAACTGCTTATTGAAGGAGGAATGTGTCATTTTCCCAGGTCTCGAAGGTCTCCCCCTGAGAAAGAGGAACTAGGAGTTGGGTGTAAATCAGAAACCATATGACCAGACACACTTGAGTACACTCTGTGAGAAAAGGGAAGGATGCGGACAGCCAGAGGTATTGGAACTTCCCTCAAAATCAATCAGGAGTCATGTTCTGATCAGAAGCGCAGATAAGAGGATCATGAGGACTGAAATGTTCTAGGGTTTCGTTCCTTCCCACCCAGCCGCCACCTGCTATTCTGTCTGAGCAGTGCTCTCGTGAACGGGACCCTTCTTACCTATCCTTGCCTAGAAAGTAACATGGAAACATTATGAAGCTCCCCTCTCTCCTGATTCTGAATGCAGCCCAGGAAGCAGGACTGATGAGACAAGCCCTTAGCAAACATAAACTTGGGCAGGAAGGGGTTGGGAGTGAGGACTAGGAAAAAAACCTTCTTTTGCTTTCTTTTTTTGTAATCTCTTCACTAGGTTTATCTCCATGTTCTGCTTCAGAAATAGACTGGATATGTCCTATGTATGTTTTATTCCTCTCATCTCAGGAATAATTTCCAGTTCTTAGAAAAGAGCAAGGCAAGGAACGGGCAGGGGTGGGCTGAACGCCTCCCTGCTGTGAGGAAGGAGGCACGGATAGGGCGCACAGGAGAGCTGACATTATACAATCCACATATCAGCATTTCTGGGGCAGCCAGGAGGTTATTCCTAAGGGGAGCATGTTCTAAACCAGCAGAAAATAAATGCTGCTTCAAAAATAAGCATTTCAGGCTGTGACTTTCTTGGGTCAGAGAAGCCTTGTTATTTTTCAGAGTAAATCTGCCCCAGCACACACGGCTGCTGCACTAAAAGGGCTTATTTCAGAAGGCACTGGGTCCTCATTTTCATAAATAAATAAACCCTCACAGGCCTTTGGAATCTGATTATATTTGGGACAAAACTCCTAAATATAGGGCCATTGTCTGAAACCATGTGACCCACCCCAGTCTTTTAACTTAATTGTATCTATTAAAGAATGGCATGCTTCCAGGGCCAGGATTAGGCTGTAAGCTGGTTTTCAACAAATATCATGGGTTCTTTTTTGTTGTTTGCAGGGGAAGTAGGGACAAATGACTTTCTCTTGATTAGAAAAGCTAATACTTTCATTTCGAAACACCAAGAAAAAATAAAACCCTCTTCATTGGTGTTTGTCATTTTTCTTGGATAGGACAAAATCCTATTCTTAGAGAAAAGCCTAACGCACACATCCACCCTCTGTGTCGCTAACTGGTGGAGACGTTGGTTTCTATCTTAGCGTCTTTTGTTAACTGACCCATTCCCAACTTTATTATTATTACTATTATTAATATTAATTATTATTATTATTTTGAGACAGAGTCTTGCTCTGTTGCCCAGGTTGGAGTACAGTGGTGCAGTCTTGGCTCACTGCAACTTCCACCTCCTGGGTTCAAGCAATTCTCCTGCCTCAGCCTCCTGAGTAGCTGGGATTGCAGGCACCTGCCACCACTAATTTTTGTATGTTTAATATAGACGGAGTTTTGCCATGTTGGCCAGGCTGGTCTTGAACTCCTGACCTCAGGTGATCTACCTGCCTCAGCCTCCCAAAGTGCTGGGATTACAGGCGTGAGCTACTGCACCCAGTTCCAACTTGATTAGTTTAATTTAGAGGAGTGACGTCAACTCTATTCATTCACCAGAAAACTATCTACTAGTGTGGACCAAGTCTGAGGAAACACTTGGTCTATAGAACAGATGGCTGGCTTGCCTTGATGAAGCTGTCTGTTAAATGGGTAGGAAGACATTAATAAATAATCACACCATAAGCCATCTAATTTTATTGGAATAAATTCCTTGAAAAAGGGCTGTGAAGACATAGGCCTGGACCTTGGAATATAGGCAGGGGGTTCAGGAACGGCTTTTCTGAGGCAATAACATTTCAAATGAGACTTTCAGGAATAAGAGTGGGCTAGGGAAGAGAAGCCGGAAGGGCAGGTGTTCTTGGCGGGGGGGGGGGGTGACCAGTGTGAGTGTCCCGAAAGAAGGCCAGCTTCTGCCACCATGCCCGGACTGGAAGCTAGACAGGTAGCAATGGTAAATGCATGGCATGTGATTGGAACACAGAAGAGGGATACCAGCATCAAAAAGGCTTCCTGGAGGAGACACAACTGAGCCAGGTGAAAGGAGGCGGGATGAGGTACATTTCTGAAAGAGGAGATTTGGCAAGGTCACAGAGGCAACAGGGACTTGGGGAGTGAGATGAGGCAAAGTCCAACTCTTATTGCAGGGGTAGGAAGCTGGGGAAGTGTGGGCAGAGATTTGAAACCATCACATGGAGATGTGGAGAGAGTGGGAGCCCTGGAGGGCTAATGGGGTGTTGGTGGAACAAGGTCGAATTGAAATGTTTGGATGAATGCTTCGAGTGAAGCAAACTTAGAAATAGGGCCTCCTCGTAAAACTGAAGAATCACACTTCAGACTTGCTCCAGGTTAAATTTTATTTACAAAAGCAGATGGCTGTGGACTGGATTTGGCCCATGGGCTGTGGTTTGCCTACTTCTGCTCCAGACAGGAGACTAGGGGTTCAGGGAAAAGCATACAGTGTATACTAACCATGGTGGCAATCTCTTTTGGAGAGGAATGCGTTAAGTGAAACCATCTTGCTGGCATCTCTTTCTGTGCTGGTTGGTTTCTTGTGGTTCAGAAACACAGTGAGTCAGTCAGTCAACAACTCTTGTGCAAGAGTTTTCTAAGTTCCAGGTCTGTGCTAGGACTCAGAGATCAGTGAGAACAAAATGGAAGGGACATCTTTGTGCCCATTCAGTGAGCCGGCACATGTTGATTGTCCACTATGGGGCAGGCTCTCTACCAACATCTTGAGATTCAGTACTGAACACTTTTAGTGGCACGTCTATCCCTCCATCTGTCCATCCATCCACCCAGCTACTTAACAAGCATGTCATGAACTTCTGGCAGCATAAGACATGTTGGCAGAACTCTTTGGGATTTATTGGTAACCCAGCCATGACTCTTGCTTCCAACTTGCCTACCTTCTAGAGAGAGAGAGATAAGACAAGTGCATTAAATATCCAAGATCTGAGGTGGACAGGGAAATGTACTGCCAGCAAAGAACAGATGGGGATGGAGTGGGTGCTCAGAGCAGAATAAGATGACTTTCAGCTGGAAGAGATCAGGAAGGCTGACAAGATGACGTCTAGTTTCCTGTTAACCCTTTAAAGTGACATGTGAGTCTCTGCAAGGATTACAAGCAGATTTGAAAAGACAATGCTCTTTTGTACATGCTATTAGCCCTCGGGTCCCATCAGGGCAAGTCTTACAAATGCCTTATGATTTCACAGTCCTGGAGATGGCTCCTTTCTCCTACCAGCAAAAGTATCTTACCCAGTACGGTTTGCCTATTTGCTAGGAATTTTCATACGTGTCAGCTCTTGAGTTGAGCACTGAAGGGAGTTATTAATAGAAAACAATAATAATAATTTTTGCAATAACTCTGTGCAGTGTATTGTTCCATCTATTTTAAAGATGGGGAAGCTGACGCTAAGAGGAGTAAGTAGCTTGCCTGGTATTACAGAAGAGAGGGAAGCAAGCACGGAACCCATATCTCTTGACTCTCAGATGATTCTCTCTTTAACAAACTCTCTGGTTGCCAGTCTTCAGATTAGTAGCCTATAATTTGCTTTGACTTCTTCCTCCATTCAGGTCAGCTTCCTGCTTGACATTTCTTTCTCCACTCCACTTCTCAGAGATGGCTCTTTCTGTTTTACTCCCACAACCAGCTCCATGCTCATCATTATTGGGTCAACAAACATTTATTTTCTGCCCACAGGGGATCATAGTCTATTATCCAGGATTTTCCTGGGTAATAAATTGGCCTTCTCACTTTTTACTTTCCCCTTTCAAATCTGCCGATCAGATACCAATAATAAGCCATCTCTTTAGTGTAATGTAAGACACATTTACTGATTATCTAACTTGTGGCAGGCATTGTCCTGGGTCTTGAGAAAGAAAAATTACAAATTTACAAATCTCATAGTTTACAAAGCATTTTATTGAAGCCAGATAGGCTTCAGGATAAATAGCAAACTTCATTGGAAATGGTCATAGGGAGTCTGGGCAAAAGAAACACTCTCAATACAGAAAGAAAGAAAAGATGGGCTTTCTGAAAAAAAGAAGCAGCAGCTTGTGCAGTATTTGGCAGCCCCAGCCAACAGCACAAGAGGAAAGGGAGAAAGAGCACCTCATTCCCAATTGTGGGGCAAGAACAGATTCAATATAGCTATGTAAGAAGCCAAGACAGAATTACATGGGTAGGGAGGATGTCCTGTTACCAGAGCCCAAAAGTTTAACACCCTTTGATCACCTTCCGTCTAGAGAGACCACTCAGCAAAGGTCGTTGGCTATGATAATTAAACTGTTTTTCTAAATAGAAGCAATTTCAAGAAGGCAGGTTGACCTTTGGGAGAATTTCTAGCAGCAATCACTTCATGATTGATTGGAAATATCTGCAAATACACGTGTCCTGAGAGGTGAATGAGAAATGTGGGCAGTTACTGTTTTCCCAATGAGTCTATTTGTCCTTGTGGAACACTTTAGGGGAGAGTAGCATTGAGGAAACAAAAATGGCCCAGGGATCTTGGAAGCTCTATCTGTGAATGTGTTCCACAGTTCTCGGATTTAGGGGATTGGGGAGGGATGTGGAAAGCGTAGACAGAAGGCACTGCAGAAGAGGAGAGTAAATGACTTTAGGTCATTGAACTGGTTTTTGATAGAAATCAAGTTAAGAAAAATAGAAGTCAATAGTACTAAGTTTGAACTTTATCTTTCTAAAAACTGCTTCTGTGGGCAGAGTTCATATGCTGGAGGAATGAATCATAATGACACCCCTTGGTATGACCCTGGGGAGAATAAATGTGACTTATTTGAGGTTTCTGAGCATGACTTTCAGAAAGAAAACAAGAGGAGAGGGAAATACCCTTTCTCTCTGTCACACTGTCAGGTTAGAAACTCACTTTAGGGGCCACAACCTATGACAAATACGCTCATGCAAATTCTGCGCTCGCTTCCATGCTCCATTTCTTTGCCAACTATGTAGCTAAGCAAAATGGAACAAGAAATAGTGTCTTGGGAGAAATAAAATTGCTGGATTAGATACAGGCCACCTTTATATAAAGAAAAAAAGTTAAATTATGCTGCTGGTGAAATGAGTCCATCTGGGTTATTGTGGAATTTTATGAGAGACTGAGATAGCTGATTAAGATGATGATGCTTGAGTATTATCATTTTAGTAATAAATATTTCCAGAATCAAAGTGAATAATATGTAGGGAAGAGGGAAGCAAACTGCAGCCATGGGCCAGCAGCCTGGTTTTTTGTTTCGTTTTGTTTTATGGCTCTTGAGCTAAGAATAATTTTTAAATTTCGAAGCGGCTACATTTTATTTTATTTTTATTTTATTTTATTTTATTTTATTTTTTTAGGCTAGTCGTCTAGTGAATACATTTTAAATGCTTATACAAGCACTGAAGTGATAGCTTCAATTTTGCCTGTTGGCACACAAAGTCTACAATATTAATTATCTGTATCTTCTAAAAAACAGTTTGTCAGCCCCTGGGATAATAAATAGTAGATATAGGCTGGGCATGGTGGCTCATGCCTATAATCCCAGCACTTTGAGAAGCTGAGGCAGGCAGATCACCTGAGCTCAGGAGTTCGAGACCAGCCTGGCCAACATGATGAACCCCTGTTGTAAAAATACAAAAAATTCTCTGGGTGTGGTGGCACATGCCTGTAGCACCTGTAATCCCAGCTACTTAGGAGGCTGAGGCAGGGGAATCACTTGAATCTGGGAGGTGGAGGTCGCAGTGAGCTGAGATTGCACCATTGCACTCCAGCTCGGGCAACAAGAGTGAAACTCCATCTCAAAAAAAAAAAAAAAAAAAAAAAAAAAAAAGAATGTATAGTCTCCTGGGTCAAAGAGATCTGAATTTGGATTCTGTCTAGATACATCCTTAATTCATTTCAAAATACTTACCAAATAGGTATTCTTTCTTCACTTGGCTTCCAAGATACCACCCTCTCCTGAATTTCTTCCTTCCTCACTCACCAATTCTTACCAATCTTCTTTGCCAGTTGTTCCCAGTCTTCCTGATCTCTTAGCACCAAGACCATGGCTCAGGTCTTGGCCCCACTCCTCTTTTCCACCTGTACTCACCGGGTGCTTGTGCTGAGTTCATTCTTCCCATTTTATTTACTAACACCAATGTGCTGATGACTTCCAAATTTATACTTTTAGCCCGGGCCTCTCCCTTACACTCTATGGTCATAATGCAACTGTCATCTTTAATATCTCCATTTGATGATGAACATAGATCTCAAACTTAATACATACAAAAAAGAGCTTCTGATCTTCATCCCCAACCTGATTTTTCTAGAGTCTTCCTTGTATTGGTAAATGTTTTTTTTTTTTTTTTTAATTTATTTATTTATTATTATACTGTAAGTTGTAGGGTACATGTGCATACCGTGCAGGTTTGTTACATATGTATACTTGTGCCTTGTTGGTGTGCTGCACCCATCAACTCGTCATTTACATCAGGTATAACTCCCAATGCAATCCCTCCCCCCTCCCCCCTCCCCGTGATAGGCCCCGGTGTGTGATGTTCCCCTTCCCGAGTCCAAGTGATCTCATTGTTCAGTTCCCACCTATGAATGAGAACATGCGGTGTTTGGTTTTCTGTTCTTGTGATAGTTTGCTAAAAATGATGGATTCCAGCTGCATCCATGTCCCTACAAAGGACACAAACTCATCCTTTTTTATGGCTGCATAGTATTCCATGGTGTATATGTGCCACATTTTCTTAATCCAATCTGTCACTGATGGACATTTGGGTTGATTCCAAGTCTTTGCTATTGTGAATAGTGCTGCAATANNCCTAGTGGGGGATGTCTCCCAGTTAGGCTACTCAGGGGTCAGGGACCCGCTTGAGCAGGGAGTCTGTCCCTTCTCAGATCTCAACCTCCGTGTTGAGAGATCCACTGCTCTCTTCAAAGCTGTCAGACAGAGTCGTTTGCGTCTGCAGAGGTGTCTGCTGCTTTGTTATTGTTTACTGTGCCCTGCCCCCAGAGGTGGAGTCTACAGAGACAGGCAGGTTTCCTTGAGCTGCTGTGAGCTCCACCCAGTTCGAGCTTCCCAGCAGCTTTGTTTACCTACTTAAGCCTCAGCAATGGCGGGCGCCCCTCCCCCAGCCTCGCTGCTGCCTTGCCGGTAGATCACAGACTGCTGTGATAGCAATGAGGGAGGCTCCCTGGGTGTGGGACCCTCCCGGCCAGGTGTGGGATATGATCTCCTGGTGTGCCTGTTTGCTCAAAGCGCAGTATTGGGGTGGGAGTTACCCGATTCTCCAGGTGTTGTGTGTCTCAGTTCCCCTGGCTAGGAAAAGGGATTCCCTTCCCCCTTGTGCTTCCCAGGTGAGGCAATGCCTCGCCCTGCTTCAGCTCTCGCTGGTCGGGCTGCAGCAGCTGACCAGTACTGATCGTCCGGCACTCCCCAGTGAGATGAACCCAGTACCTCAGTTGAAAATGCCGAAGTCACCGGTCTTCTGTGTCGCTGGCGCTGGGAGTTGGAGACTGGAGCTGCTCCTATTCAGCCATCTTGCTCCGCCCCCCTGTATTGGTAAATGTTAACTTCATTCTCCCTGTTATGTCAGCTTCTTCATTGGAACTAGGCATCGAACTTGTCTCAGAGCTGATATAAAGAATAAACGATCCTCAAGAATATCAGCGGTTGAGGATCGTTTATTCTTTATATCAGCTCTGAGACAAGTTCGATGCCTATTCTCAGCAAACTATCGCAAGAACAGAAAACCAAACACCGCATGTTCTCACTCATAGGTGGGAACTGAACAATGAGATCACTTGGACTCGGGAAGGGGAACATCACACACCGGGGCCTATCACGGGGAGGGGGGAGGGGGGAGGGATTGCATTGGGAGTTATACCTGATGTAAATGACAAGTTGATGGGTGCTGACGAGTTGATGGGTGCAGCACGCCAACATGGCACAAGTATACATATGTAACAAACCTGCACGTTATCCACATGTACCCTAGAACTTAAATTAAAAAAAAAAAAGAATAAACAAGATAATACACTTTTACTGCTTCTCATAATACCTACCACATTCAGCATTCGGTAAGAGTGAGGAGAGCATAACCTTCCCATTCTTTCATCTAATGGCTATGTTCTTTCCTTCTCTTTCAGACCCTTACTATCTTATCCCAGAACCATTACAAAAATTTAGTAACTGGTAGCCTTGATTTAGTAGTAAAGTGCTAAATACAGAAAATATTATGCTCCTCATTTAAAGATGAGGAAAATGAAACAGCCAAGATGCCCTAGTCTCCCCTCTTAGCAAGCACCGAAGTTGGAATTTAAACACTAGCCCATCTGAAAAGCCAGTGTTCTCCAGGCTCATCTTCTGCAACACAACCTTCACCAGCTTACTCTCAGGTGAAGAGCAGACCCTACGAGGCTAAATATGATAACAAAACAGAGTAACTGGACTATAGGAGACAAGAGCAGGGGTTCTTCAACCGAGCTAACATATCAGAATTCTCTGAAATTTTTATGCAGATTCCTGAGCTTTGCACTAGAACTACTGAATCAGGTCGGGCCCAATAATGTATACATTTTTAAAGCTCCAAAGGCATTTTTGAGCAGTCAGATTTAGGCACTCCTGCTCTAGGGTTTAAAAGGAAGATTTCATAATATTTAGAGCCAATAAATATAATACAATAAACTACAACTCTCAAAGAGAAACCAAAAACCATATTTTCCAATATATAAATGGGCAAAGGGCATAAAAGGAGGATTTACAAAAGAGGAAGCAAAATGGTTAATAGAAATATTTCAAGTTATGAGACCTACTTATATTCAAATAATACAAACTTCTAAATGTTAATAAAATGCCATTTTAGCTGCCAAATTAGCCAAGATTTTATTAATGCAGATACAATATTCCTGTGAGTATGTGATGAAATGAGCACTTTCATAAACTACTAAGAAAGCAAATATTGGAGCCACCACTTTGAAAAGCAATTTGGTAGCAAGTACCAAAGTCTTGGAAATGTCAGTAGTCTTTAATTCAGAAACTCCCTTATACAAATATATCCAATAAAATTATCCAAAAGGAATGAAAAAAATATATACTGCACCTAAAAGACATTTATAACAATCATTTACAAAAGCAAAATAAATAAAAATAAGTGAAATGTTAAAGAGAAAATGTGAATTATTCAGCATCATTGTATTATTAAGCAGTTATCAGATCTTTCAGAATACACTATATCATTTCATTTTACACAAATAAATAAATATATATGCCAGGGGGAAATGTTTGAGTGTCCCTACATCAAATTGTTAACAACAGAGTCTGTGAGTGGAGTGTAATATTATTCTAGACATATAAATTTGTTCAGACAAATTATGCTAAATCTACAACTCAAAATATGATGTTTCTTCTTTTTAGAAGGTTCTACCCAGCTTTCTATGCTGGTAAAATATTTTTGTTTTAAGAACTAATGCAAGTGTCATCTCCCCTAGAAAATCTAAGTGTTTTTTACCCAAGCAGTGATCCATTTATCCCCTTTATTTGTTAGCATAGATTACCTGTATTTTAGCACTTACTTGCTATTCAAAAATTATCTGTTGCTGTATTTTTTCCTCCTAGCAGACTATCAGCTGCCTGAAGGCAAGATCTGGGAGTCCTATATGGTCAAAAGTGTTTATTAAATTAAATTCCTTGAATGATAGAAAGAAAGATCAATGGAAACCTTCCATTTAGTGTCTGTGACTCCATCACAAAGAATGCTGTGCAAATTGCTAAGAGGGTAGATGACTGTTTTTGCCACCAGAAAAAAAAAAAAAGAGAGAGAGAACAGAAAATGGTAAATAGTTATCTCATATTGATGAGATGGTGGATATATTAATTACCTTGATTATAGTGATTATATCAAAATGTATCTGTGTATCAAGACATCAAGCTATGCAGCTTAAATATATACAATATTTATTTATCAATTATACCTCAATAAACGTGAAAAAAAAAGCTGTGAAAGACTTTTGGCTTCTACTTAGGATATAGAAAGCAGGAAAGAGTAGCACTCCTAGACGTACTAGAACATAATGCTAAAGAATCTGCAAATTTGGCTGGGCACGGTGGCTCAAGCCTGTAATCCCAGCACTTTGGGAGGCCGAGACGGGTGGATCACGAGGTCAGGAGATGGAGACCATGCTGGCTAACACGGTGAAACCCTGTCTCTACAAAAAAATACAAAAAAAATTAGCCGGTCACGGTGGCGGGCGCCTGTAGTCCCAGCTACTCGGGAGGCTGAGGCAGGAGAATGGCGTGAACCCGGGAGGTGGAGCTTGCAGTAAGCTGAGATCCAGTCACTGCACTCCAGCCTGGGCGACAGAGCGAGACTCTGTCTCAAAAAAAAAAAAAAAAAAAGAATCTGCAAATTCACAGCTTTTTACTTTTATCTTTACTTTTGTAACTAATCAGCGAACTGAGGTCGCAGGACAACAAACTGGTCCTAAATAAAAAGTAAGAAAAATGCCTTCAGGAAGAGCCAGGACATGAACACATGTTTTCTTAGGATAGACACCCCCAGTAACCATACAGCCTGTTGATGATAACTAATGTTTTAAAAATTGGTAAAGGCTGAGTATGGGTTAACATAAGGTTATGGAATCCCTGGAAGCCATAGAGAAATGGGATTCACGCTATTCATTGGCTCTTCTCAATAGACTACAAATGTCATCAGCTGTAAGATGATTGGAGGCAGGGTGAGAACCCTAAGAAAAATTTCTTCATGGCTCATATTTCAAAGAGAAAAATAGCAGCCAGTGTAGGATTGGAATAAAGCCTTACAGAGATTCTTCACTGTATCTCTTCTGTAGAACACATAGCTTAAGCTTGTAAGAAAAAGGCAACAAACAATGTTGGCCTTGGGACAGCGGTGAAGACCCACTGCATCTGCGGAGAAGAAATAAAAATAGACGCTCTATCTCTGAAAGAAAAGCAAGAATACATGCTGAGCTCAGATAAACAGGTCTCTTGCAGTTTAGGAAAGGGCAGTATCATGGAGAAGGCACCACTATCGGGGTATTCAGGAACACAATGCCTGTGTGAAAGTGAGCCTCAATTCAAACAGCAGAAAACACTCTCTTCCTCTCCTCAGTCAGCAGCAGGTTCCTGCTATGAGAGGACAAGAGCATGTGAAAAAATCATCTTATAACATCAGAGAAAAGAAAAGACCTAAACCTGGCGGTGGAGCAGATCCTGAGGAACACGTCTTGCACATGAGTCTGCAGTCTAAACACAACGTACCTCTAGAACTTAAATCTTATTGTGCAGGAAAGGTAAGTTATATAATTTGGATATTTCTCCCTTCTAAATCTCTTGTGGAAATGTAATCCCCAGTGTTGGAGGTGAGGCAGGGAGGAGATGTTTGAATCATGGGGATGGATCCCTTGTAAATGGCTTACACTGTCTCCTTGGTGATGAGTGAGTTCACATAAGATCTGGTTGTTTAAAAGGGCGTGGCACCTCCTCCCTCTCTCTCTTGGTCCCGCTCTTACCATGGAATATGCTGGCTCCCTGTTACCTTCTGCCATGGCTGTAAGCTTCCTGAGGCTTCACCAAAAGCAGATGTCAGCATTATGTTTTCTGTAAAGCCTGAAGAATCATGAGTCAATTAAACCTTTTTTCCTTTTTTTTTGAGACAGAGTCTCACTTTGTTGCTCAGGCTGAAGTACAGTGGTATGATCTCAACTCACTGCAACCTCCACCTCCTGGGTTCAAGCATTTCTCCTGCCTCAGCCTCCTGAGTAGGTGAGATTACAGGCACCCACCACCAAAAGAAAGTAATAATTTTTGCATTTTTAGTAGAGACGAGGTTTCACCATGTTAGCCAGACTGGTCTTGAACTCCTAATCTCAGGCAATCCACCCGCTATGGCCTCCCAAAGTGCTGGGATTACAGGCATCAGCCACTGCCCCTGGCCTTTTTTTTCTTTATAGGCTACCCAGCCTCAGGTATTCTTTATAGCAATGTAAGAATGGACTAACACAGAAAATTGGTACTGAGGAGTGGGGCATTGCTATAAAGATACCTGAAAATGTGGGAGCAACTTTGGAACTGGGTAATAGGCCTGAGATAAGAAGACTTTGAAGAGTGCAGAAGAAAACAGGAAGATGAGGGAATGTTTGAAACTTCTTAGAGGCTGGTTACATGATTGAGACCAAAATGCTGAAAGTGATATGGACAGTGAAGTCCAGGCTGATGAGGTCTCAGATGGAAATGAGGAACTTACTGAGAACTGGAGCAAAGGTCACCCTTGTTATGCCTTAGCAAAGAACTTGGCTGCATTGTGTTTATGCTGTAGAGATCTTTGGAAGCCTGAACTTAAGAGTGATGACTTAGGATATGTGGGAGAAGAAATTTCTAAGCAGCAAAGCATTTAAGATGTGACCCGACTGCTTCTAACAGCTTATACTCAGATGCAGGAGCAAAGAAATGACTTAAAGCTGGGATTTATATTTAAAAAGAAAGCAAAGTATAAAAATTTGGAAAATATGTAGCTTTGTCATGTGGTAGAAAAGAAAAGCTCATTTTCAAGGGGAGAATCTAAGCAGGCTGCAGAGGACCCACTTGCTGGAGAGATCAGCATGATTAAAAGGGAGCCAAGTCCTAGTAACCAAGACAACAGGGAAAGGCCTGAAAGGCATTTTGGACATCTTCAAGGCAACCTCTCTCATCACAGGCTCAGAGACCAAGGAGCAAAGAATGATTTCATGGGCCAGACCCAGGTGCCCACTGACCTGTACAGCCTTAGGACACTGCTCTCTGCATCTAGGCCACTCCAGTTCCAGCCTCACTCAAAAGGCCCCAGGTACAGCTCAGGTCATAGCTCTGGAAAGCACATTCTGTAAGCCTTGGTGGCTTCCATATTGTGTTAAGCCTGCAGGTATTTAGCACGCAAAAGTAAAGGAGGCTTGGTAACTTCTACCTAGATTTCAGAGGATATGTAAGAAAGCGTGGGTGACCAGGCAGAAGCCTGTACAGGAGCAGAGCCCCCACAGAGAGTCTCTGCTAGGGTAGTGCCAAGGGAAAATGTGGGGTTGGAGCCTCCACACAGAGTCCTCACTGAGACACTGCCTAGTGAATTCACTATTAGGAATGGGGCCTCTACCTTCCAGCCCCTAAAATGGTAGATCCACTAGTAGCTTACATCCTGAACCTGGAAAAGTCACAGGCATTCAACTACAACCCATGAAAGCAGCTACATGGGCTTCACCCAGGGAAGCCACAGGAGTGGGGCTGCCCAATGCCTTAGGAGCCCACCCCTCATACCAAGATTCAGGGCAAAGAATCAAAGGCGATTATCTTGAAACTTTAAGATTTAATGACAGTCCTACTGGATTTAAGACTTGTGTGGAGCCTGCAGCCCCCTTATTTTGGCCAATTTGACTCTCTTTTAAAATGGGAATGTTTAATCAGTGCCTGTATCTCCATTGTATCTTGGAAGTAAATAATTTATTTTTATTTTACAGGCTCCTAGGTGGAAGGATATAAGTCTCAGATGAGACTTAGGACTTGATGTTGGGAAGAGCTAAGATTTTGGGGGACCTTGGGAAAAGATGATTGTATTTTGCAATGTAAGAAGTACAGGAGATTTGGGGGCCAGAGGGAGAATGATATAGTTTGGATGTTCGTCCCCTTCAAAGCTAATGTTGAAATCTAATCCCCAGTTTTGGAGGTGGAATCTGGTGGGAGGTCTCTGAATCATGGGAGCAGATCCCTCATGAATGGCTTAGTGCCATCCCCTTCATAATGAGTGTGTTCACATGAGATCTGGTTGTTTAAAAGAGTGTGGTATCTCCCTCCACTCTCTCTCTTGCTCTCACTGTCACTGTGTGACATATTGGCTCCCTGTCATCATCTGCCATAATTGTATGCTTCCTGTGGCCTCACCAGCAACAGACACCAGCAACTTGCTTCCTATAAAACCTGTAGAACAATGAGCCAATTAAACTTCTTTTTATAAAATAAATTCCCCAGGTATTTCTTTATAGCAATGCAAGAATGGCCAAATACCATAAGCATATCATTAACAAATCTCAAACTGAGGTTAATTTTTGACTTAAATGACTCAAACCAAAGACTATCTTCCCCCCAAATCCTGGCAAAATTCACAGTATACCCAATTGATTCACAAAAATTACATATCTCAGTCTTGTCATATAAAAATATTATGAGATATACAAAAATATAAGACAGAAAGAAATAAAACATAATGTCAAGGAACAGCTCAATCAATGTACCAGACTCAGAAATGAAACAGATGTTGAAAATGTCAGGGAATTTAAAACAACTGATTAAGACGTTAAAGACTCTAGTGAAAAAGATACATAAGTTGCATGATCGGTTGAATGAATTTAGCAAAGAGATCAAATTTTTAAGAAATAATTAATTGCAAATGTTAGAAATGAATAAAAGTGTAACAGAGATGAAGCACGCCTTTGATGGGCTTATCAGTAGATTTGATGCAACTGAAAAATTAATAGAGAACTTGAAGGTAGGTAATTAGAAATTATACAATCTGAAATACAACATACAAACAGAGCAAGAATAGTGGAAAAAATAGTAGGTCACCCTAGAGCTATTCAAAATATCAAACTATTTAACATTCAGTACATGTCTTTGGAATTCCAGAGAAGAGAGAGAATGGGACAAAAGAAATCTTTGAAGAGATAATGGCTGAAAATTTTCCAAAATTAATGAAAGACATTAAATCACATATCCAGAAAGCCCAGAGAATATGAAACAGGACACACACACACACACACACCCCACTATATATATTGTATTTGAACTGCTGTAGAACAAAGGCAGAAATAAAATCTTGAAGGCAGCGAAACTGAAAAAAGACATATTACATCCATAAAAAAACAAAGACTTTTTATCAGAAGCTATATAAGCCAGAAGATAATGGACTAACATCTTTACTCCAGAAGATAATGGAGTAGTGTCTTTAAAGTCTTGAGAGGAAGAAAAAAAGTACTGTAAAGTAAAATTCTATCCATGGTGAAAAGAAAATGTTTTTAATGAAGGAATCATAAAACTTTTTTAGTCAAACAAGAACTGACAGAATTTATTACCAGCATGCCTGCAGTACAAAGGAAATTCTCTGGGCAGAAGGAATTAACCAGACAGACATTTGGGTCTATGAAAAGAAATGAAAACTCCTAAAAATTGCATATAAGAAAGTACAGATAAAGCCTTTAAAAATTATTTTTTAATTATTCATAAAGATTATTTTAAAATCTACAGTAAAATAATAGCAATATGTATATTCTTTGTATATCGTGTATAAAAGTAAAATGACTGACAGTAGCACAAATGTTGGGAGGAGGAACTAGGAGTCACTCTCGTTTAAGGTACTTAAACTACACCTGAAGTGGTATCATTTTATTTCTTTTTCTTTTTATTTGAAACAAAATCTCATTCTGTTGCCCACTCAGAGAGTGCAGTGGCATGATCATAGCTCACTGCAGCCTTGAACTCCTAGGCTCAAGTAATCCTCCCACCTCAGCCTTTCAAGTCGCTGGGACTGGAGGCATGTGCCACCACACCTGGCTAATTTTTATTTAGTTAGTTACTTTAGGAGATGAGTTCTCATTGTGTTGCGCAGGCTGGCCTCAAATTGCTGGCCTCAAACAATCCTCCTATTTCAGCCTCCCAAAGAGCTGGGATTATAGATGTGAGCCATCATGCCCTGTTCGTATTTGAAGATATAGATGCTGATTAGCCAAAGATGCATACTATAAACCCTATGGCTACCACTGAAAGCATTTTTTAAAAGAGATACAAATACATAAGCCAAAGTGGAGATACCATGGGATTATTAATACTCAATTCGAAAGAAAGTGGAAAGTCAGAAAAAAAATAAAGATTGAGCAAATAGAAAATAGCTAGCAAAATAGCAGATATTAATCAAAGTATATCAAATAATTAGAGTAACCATAATCAAAACACACATAGGTGTATTAAAAGATGGAGATTATCAGACTGGATAAAAAGCAAGATGCAATGTTATGTTTTCCATGCCTTCAGATACAAAGATATACTAAGGTTTAAAGTAGAAGGATGGGAAAAGATATAACATTCACAAACTAATTTTAAAAAATTAAGTAACAATACTGCATCAGACTAAGTAGGCTTAGAAATAGGGAATATTACAGGGATAAGTTTATTCTCCAAGAAGACATAGCAATCCTGAATGTTTAATCACCTAACAATAGAGCTTTCAAATATATGAAATAAAAGCTGATAGAACTGAAAGGAGAAATAGACAAATCTACAACTAAAGTTGAAGTCTTCAACACTTGTCTCTCAGTAATTGATAGAACAAATATTAAGAAAGTCAATAAACACACAGAAAATCTAAACAACACCATCAGCCAAGTTGACCCAATTGACCCTTACAGAGAAATCCACGCAGCAATAGCAGAATACACATTCTTTTCAATGTGCATGGAAAATTTACCAAGATACACCAAATTCTAGGCCATCAAAAGATGTTATTTGCTTTTGAAATATGTATTTACAGGCAGATCAAGTTTGGATTATAAAGCAAAGATCTATCTAATATACAGATATATCAGAAACTAAAATAAGTCATATCACTGTGTAATTAATTCCCCACCAGCAGAGATATTAGAGGAAGCTTTGATGACTACACCCAGATATTATAAGTAGGAAAATGACTTTTCTGACTTTTAGTACTATAAAACCATTATTCAAAATTAAACCATATAGAGAAGCCTAAAATATATAACAGATACAAGGAGAACCACTGTAAGTAGGAGTCCAATTGATGTACCCTCAGACTCTACAGTGGGCCTGAGATATGACCACAAGTTATCTAAGACTCTACTGATCATGATTTTAAACTACCAGAAGAGAGAATTTAGGTAGGTTGTCTATTAATATACCCTTACCTGAAATTTTCTATAGTCATCATTCTCCATACCTCTAGTGACTGTGCCCTTACTCTCCTAAATCTTTCACAGTCTTTGTTCTGTAAACCAGGTTCACTCTAGATAATAAGATGGGTCCTTGAATAAGCCTGTCTGTGTTCAATTTTCTCTATATAATTTACATAGCTGATAATGCTAAGAAAATTCCATAACTTTTCGGTCTTTGTTACTTGACATGAAAAGTGGGGATACCAACAACATCTATCACAAAAGATTTTCTTTCAGTGAAGTTTTTGTAAGTTTTTTATTCAAATGAAGCATTGACTTAATGCATATGAAACAGTTAGAATAGTGTCTGACATATCACAAAAGTTTAATAAATATTAGTCATTATTTTTATCAGTCATCAGCAGCTTTTTGGTGTGCAAACAGAAAGGGCTTTGAAAATAGATATGGGTTCAAGTTCAGCACTGTCAATTAATAGCTCTGTGGGCACAGGCAATTTACCTTCAGATTTTTACTTAAATGTTCTCATTTGTTCCAAACCCATTGATTGAGCGGCTACCATGAGCTTGCTACTCTTCCTGGTTCCTTTTGTACAAAATTTGGGTAAAGAGGATTCAAGGAGCTAAAGGATGCAAGTAAATTACTTGGGAGTGAATTGGAGGGTGCCAAAAAAATTAATATTGCCTAGGACATCTCTAGGTCCTAGGTCTAAGATATAAAACTATCCATTGAGAATGCAATATTTTATATGTTCCTCTATCCCTTGAGCTTATAAGACAACCTAAGACATAATTAGTATCAATAACTGCTTGCTGATAAAAATGTAATTGCCATCCAAATTGCGGTGATAGAACATGTGGGAATTACGATGTTCTTTGTGAGACCCAATGAACTGTGGGCACATCTATTGATAGTACAGTCAGAAATAGGAGTCTCTTATACATATTGCAGTTCTTCACATCTCAAGACCTAGCATAAAATCTGCATTTTTACATTTATTATCATTCATTCATTTGGATATGTCCTTGCTAGAAAGAAAGTTGAAGAAGGTGCAAAAAAAAAGTATGAGGGAAAACTTCTAAATTGAACAAATATATGTTTTAAATTTGTTGGAAAAGATCATCATCATGAAGTATAGCCAAAGACAACCCCAAGTAAATTTCCAAATAAGCTACTGTGCAAAGATGAAGTTTGAGAGTCACCGTTGGATCTAAATTCAGCAGCTTCTGGCATTTGATTGACAACAATGAATGTTTCCCATATGTGATGTCACATAGTTAAGTCCTGACCTCCCCGCAAAAGATTATGTGTGCTGTAGCACTCTTCTTTTTTAAAAATAAATATTTCTTACCCTTGAGGCCTCTCCAGACTTTCTATTTTGGGCAGTTCACACCACTTGACCCTTTCTGATTATTCTTGTCCCTCAACAGCAGACTTAAGATACAAACCTCCCTCTCTCATTATATTCCTCCTCTTTCAATCCTTATGAATGTGCCATTTACAATATTACCTTGAGTTAGTTGGATATCTCTTTGCATCTCTTATCCTAACTGCATTATGTGTGAAACTTGTTGAGACTTTAAGAATGCATTTTTAATAGGATAATAGTCTTTCCTAGTCATCCAGAGTACTCAGCATTCCCCAAAGGTGCCATGTGCTCACTCTCATATCTGGGCAGCTCTGAACATGCTCTTTTTTCTACTCATCATTCCCTATTTTATCTGCCCTGGCTAGTGAACGCTTCACATCCCTCACAACTTGGTTCAAGCATCTGTTTTCTGCAACAGCTTTCTTTCTTAATATGTCAGTGACAGCACTGGACTGCTCTGTCAACAGTCGCTGTGGTAGGCAGAATAATGCTTCTCCAAAGTCATCCAGGTCCAAATTCCAAGAACCTGTGAACGTGTCAGCTTACATGGCAAAAGGGATTTTGTAGATATGATTATATTAGGGATCACAAAATAGGGAGATTTTTCTGGATTATTAAGATGGGCCAAATGTAATCACAAGGGCCTTATAAAGCAAAGAAGTAGGTGAGAGAGTGTCAGAAATGATGGAAGCAGAGTTACAGCAATGCACTTTGAAGATGGAGGCAGGTGCCACACCATGAACAGGAATGTTACATTCTCTGGAAGCTGGAAAAGGCAAGGAAACAGATTCTCCCTAGAGTCTCCAAAAGGAAAACAACGCTGCCAACAGCCTGAGTTTAGCCCAGAAACATCAGGCATCTGACCTCCACAACTAAGACAATAAATATGTCTTGGCTTAAACCAAATTTTTCATAACTTGTTACAGCAGCATTTAAAAAAAAAACAAAAGGGCTGGGTGCGGTGGATCACGCCTGTAATCCCAGCACTTTGGGAGGCCGAGGCATGCGGACCATGAGGTCAGGAGTTCGAGACCAGCCTGGCCAAGATGGGGAAACCCTGTCTTACTAAAAATAGAAAAATTAGCCAGGCATGGTGGTGTGTGCCTGTAGTCCCAGCTACTCGGGAGGCTGAGGCAGAAGAATCCCTTGAAACAGGGAGGTGGAGGTTGCAGTGAACCAAGATTGTGCCACTGCACTCCAGCCTGGGTGACAGAGTGAAACTCTATCTCAAAAACAAACAAACAAAACAAACAAACCAAAAGAACCTAAAAATAAATAAATAAAAATAAATAAATAAATAAATAAAACACAATTGTTTTAGGGAATGAAGACCATTCTTGTGTGGTCTTTTTATCTAGTTAAATGTCTATTTTTCTTAACTATTACTACAGGGTAAAATAAGGGCTTAGTAAATTAATGATGATCAACAAATAAAGACAGGGATAATTCACTGGACAATTGTTAGAAGAATAATCAGAAGTTGGATGGAACAGTGAACAGTAGACTCAGGGTCAGAAACATGAATTACAATTTTAGCTCTGCCACCTGTATGGAGATGAATCGTTTCACCTTTGAATCTAAGCTTCTTTACCTACAAAAAGAAATCAAGATATTATTTGGTCTCCAAGGTACCTTCCAGCCACAAGACTATGTGACCATATGCCAGGGAATTTTTAGAAGACATGCCTGAACTGGGTCAGGGGTTGGAATGATGGCCTCAGAGGTCTCTTCCAGCTCAAAGATTCTATGACACAGACCCAGCAGGATGCATCTTGTGTAGAAAGTATTTCTAAGACAACTGATTTTGCTGAGTCTCCTGGGAGGAGGGGAAGTCCTCTGGGAGCAAACAAAGGCACCAGTAGCTTTGGGTCAAGCCCTGCTTCAGATTCGGGCCAAAGACAACGAGAATGCCACAAAGAACATCAAAGGGCAGAATCTGGCCCTGAAACAAGAAGACGGATGGAGGGGAAGTCATGATCTGCAGTAAAACAAATAAATAACCTTTAAAATCACATCTGCAGACACTCTAACGTTCTTAAATGCTTTCCAATAAGCTTTGCTGGTAGCTTGCCACAAAGCCTGTCCAAGAGGATTTACAACAGATGGAGGCAGGGAATACTGACCTAGGCTTGGTTCTGCTACTAACCAATTGGGAGACCTTGGGATCATCATTTCACTTCACCGGGTTGTAAGTTTCTTATTTCAAAGTGAGAGGACTAAATTAGATGAGTTCTGACCTCCCCTCTGGCCTCAAAATCTTACTACCTTCCAGCCCAAGCAGTAATCATGGATTCTCAAAAGCACAATGGTTAGTTTGGTATTAAGCAAGCAGTCATTTGCAGGAAAGGAAGGAAGGGAGGGAGAAACAGAGGGCTATAGGAGGTTTTTTTTCTCCTTCTTAAACAATTTCCTCATTGTTTCCTCCTGTTTATGCAAATGCTGAAAATTAACAATGACCACTATCCTTTTAAATGACCCTGCTCTAGCTAAAGTTGTGTAGATCAGGCTTTGAGCTACTGCTATCTGTCTGTTCTTAGGCAGAACTTCAGGCGTGGGCCTCCCAAGCATGAAACCCCAATCCCAAGATAATGCTTAGAAAATTTAATCTTCCTTTGTCCTTGGCTTTCCAGTATGGGAAACCAGCAAGATGGAGCACTGAGCTATCTCCTAGATTTCCCATTTTAGGACATGTCTTGGAATAGTTTATGATGTAACTGTTTCTACCGCATTTACTTCAGACCATCTCCTATCTAGGCCAAGATTGTTAGAGCAAGAACTTTTAGTTTTTTGAGACAGGCCCAAACAAAAATGAAAAAGGGGGATGGTTTATATTTGCCAGATGTTAAAAGGTGTTCTAAGTTTGAACTTCAGTATGTTTATAATTTTACCATGCCCAATCCTTCAATGGCTCCCCAGATGCCATATAAACACATAGCCAACTGTGCCCATGGGATCATTTTTAGTTCCTAGACACCAGGATATAGTTACCAGGGAAGAATGGAGGAGAATTGTAAGGACAATAGAGTTTGTTCCAAGAGCTAATTGTAAGTAATTCCATATATTTGTGGAATGCTTTAAAGTAGTGTTTTCCCAAATATGGTGTATATACATGTGGTATTATACAATATGCAAAATAATTTTGGGTGGGATATATTGACTGTTTCACCCAAGACTGATATCCTGACTTTTCTTATCCCTTGCTGATGGGCATTCCTGCTCTCAGAGTTTAATCCCAGGAAGAAATGCTATAAAACTTAAAATGAGGAAGACACATATTCCATTACCACGTTTCCTGAAAGACCTGTCACTTCCAAATTGGGGTGCTGGCTTACTATGCTGCAGTAACACCATGGCTCCATCTACGTGGCAGTTTCCATTTCCTAAATCCTATTAATCATCCCTAACTTTTCAAGCATCCCCTCATCCCCAAAGTAGTTTTATATCTCCTCAAGCTCTCCCAATTTTTCAGCTTTGACCCTTACATGATGTCCTTAAACTAAATGTTTCTTGAAACCCCTGACTCTAGTTTCTCTGTCATGGCCTCTTTCTAGCTTCAGTGCCCCATCCTACCACTCAATCAAAAGCCTCCATCCCATTCTACTCCAACCTTCCTTCTCAGATTGGAGTTCACTTCTTTCAGTGGGTCAACCTGCTGCCTTGGATCTTCCTCTCCCTTACTCATTCCACTCATTTCATGCCAATTTCTTGAGCCAACGCAATGAAAAACTGGTCCCCAAGCCCAAGATCCATTCCTGTCTGCTCTTCCTGAACATATCCATGAGCAACACTTTCTCTCTTGGGCCTTGATCGTTCCTATAGTTTGAGCCTGTGTTTTTTTTTTTTTTTTCTTTTTTTCTTTCCATTAATTTCCCTTTATAAATAAATGTATTTAAGCAAAAAAGAAGTAAATTGACTTAAGACAAATATATTTACTAAATACTAAATAACAGTGAAAGTGATATGTGGATGTGGTCAAAATTTGGATGATTGTAAATGAATGACAGCTTAATGAAGACTGTCTTAGAATTACAGAATATTCTCTTGCTTTTTAAAATTTGTTTTTGGCTATCCTGTAATAGCAAGGAGGATGGGAATAATTAATCCACTGTTCAGAAAAGAAAGCTAAAACTCAGAGTTTGTATGAATTTCTAATACAATGCAGCTAGCAGCTGGTAGATGCAGGACTAACGTGAGAGCCTACTGACTCCAGATCCAGTGACACTCTCCATGCACATGTCCTTAAATACATTTTCTTCTTAGTTGAAGATATAGATGCCAGGCATAGACTCTAGGAAAGGGTACCTCCCAGGAGAAAATATACATAAAATAAATATAAATATTCATCTCAGATAGTTTGAACATGTGTCAAATTAATCAGCAGTGTGATCTATAGCCAAGGAAAAGACAGCAAATCACTGAAATGTAAATAAGGTTCTCTTATAGAATGTGGCAGAAATATGGAAGACAAATGTAACTCCAGGAAAGTAATATAAGACTCCTACAAATTCAAATATTAGATGTTTAAAAGAATATATTGCCAAAAGATAAAAAATACAGGTCCTGAATAAAGTCAAAAGAGCTCAGGTCAAATCCCAGCCCCTTCACCTACCTGCTGAGTGATGCTGGCAATAGGCCTAATATCTGTGTTTCTTTACCTTTAAGAAGGTGGCAATAACAGCACCTAGCTCCTAGAGCTGCTGTGAGGATTGAGTGAGATAATTCTCCTAAGAAGAGTAGCACAGAAAATGCCCAGTTAAACATGGCAGCTTGAATCTTTGCTTTTACTCTGTTCTTTTATGTAAACCAATAAAATGATTGTAAAGGAATGAAAAAATGATATAAACTTACAAGAACAAAGAGAACTGGAAAGGTAATGATATCAATTGTGAGATGTCAACTAAATTGTTAACTATGGGAAACAAAAGGATAGAGGTAGCCAACTGATCAGAGCAGAACAAGTGGAAAACTAAGTCCATATTAGGGATGTCAAAAGCTAGTTAACATCAGACGATGCAGAAAAGATAATGGCTCATTGGCATCCAGTGTATTTGAAAGGGGAAAAAAATGATAGGGTTGATTGACAATATGTGTAAGGAGGAGTTAGAACCATAGATTCACTGTCTAGTCCTAATAACCAAACAACTACTTCCTCCCCAACACTTAGTATCTACAGAGGCTCTATCAGAGAAGACCAGAACATGGAGACACTAGGCCTATCTGAGGGTGGATATAAGAAGATATATCAAAAATGTAAAAATTAAGTCAAAATATACATTTTGAAAAGTGCTATTTATGATTTTTCCCTAATGCTGTCATTCAGGTCTCTATTCCCCACCTGTGACACTGGAGAATTCTTCTCCATGGAGACTATCTGTCTCAGGAGGAAAACAAACATTCAGATACTATCATAACAAAATGGCAGATCCTCTTCTCATCACTCTACGGTGAGGTCAACCAGTTGACAGCCCCAATCACATACACAGCACCTCTAATTAACTTTCCAGTGCTTCATTCTAGTCATTAGTAGAGTGCCAAAATATCATAAAATAATTGAGGAAAATCTTGAATATATAAAACAGAGAACAAAGTAAGCATTTACAAAAGAAAAATATCCTTGGAATTGTTGTGAAAGCAAACATTAAAATGTCAAGAAAAAGGGAGGATAATTGGAATACTAAGTTGAAGAACTGTTCAGAAATTTGAAAAAATAAAAGTTGATGAAATAGAAAATATTGGAGAAAGGTTAGAAAATTAGACAATTCTCTGGGGGTCTAATATCTAACAAATTTTAGTTCTAGGAAAAAAATGACAGAGAGATTACATGGGAGGAAATTATCTAGGAATTTTTTTTAAATATGCATAGAATCAAGATATGTGGCTTTCTAGACTAAAGGGATTTAACAGGCTTCCTGCATCATGAAAAAAGAAATACCCACATCATGGGACATCATGACAAAATTTAAAACTCCAAGAATAAAAAGATACTAAATGATGCGATAGGAGAATAAAAAATTGCCTTTAAAGCATGAAAAGTTACAATGACATTGGGCTTAACAGCAACATCAAAAACTAGAAGACAATGGAATAACATTTTCAAACACCTGAACAAAAATGTTTTCCAACCTAAAATCCCATACCCGTAGTCCAATGTATGAGGAGATAACAAAGATATTTTTAGACACTCAATTTTCCCAAAACTGTTGTCTATCAGACAACCTTACTCAGAAAGCTGTTGGGAATCATATACCATCAAAGTCAGTCAGTTGGGAAAGAGATCTAGAAAACAGGAGATTATTCCCTAGGGGTACTGAGAGTTCACTGCTATTGCTAACCTTTGGGGTACTGCACACTCCCACATTTATGTGTCTAAGCCTTTGCATAGAGTCCATTTATAAAACTCTCCTCCATTACCCAGTGTAAGTTTTGTATCTGTCTGCTGGATGACTGATATATATTCGATATGCAAAATAAATACATATTTAACAAAGTCTAACACAACTAAGCAGATTGGGGGAGTGTCAATGAGTGCAGGTTTTCATGATCTCCATTGCTTTGGAGAGACTTGCTTGAACAGGAAGTATTCTGCCAGTCCATAGGGAAGACCTTCCAGGTGCCAGAAAGCCCCAGTGAGATTCTCTCATGCTCCTAATTACCCAGAAACTCCAGGTAGGCAATTATTCTGTACTTGTTTTTTATTACTCTAAGACAGACTCACACAAAGTTAGCAGCTTAAAATGACACCTATTTGTTAGTTTATAGTTTACATGAGTCAGGAGTCTGGGCATGGCCTAGCTAGGTTCTGTGTTTAGGGACTCACAAGGTTGAAATCATAATGTTTACCAAACTCAAGCTCATCTCATCTGGAATGAGAGGTCCTCTCCCCAGCTCATTTAGTTTGTTGGTAGAATTCAGTTCCCTGTTGCTGTAGGACAGAGGTTCCCATTTCCTTGCTGGCTGTCATCTGAAGCTGCCATTCTTGGCCACTCAAAGACAATCTGTTTGTTGCCACATGGCTCCCTCTGTCTTAGCCAGCAGTGGAGAGTATCATGTTGAGCATCTCTCATGCTTTGAGTCTCTGACTTCATTTGTCTCTGATCTGCAGATCCATATTTAAAGAGCTCATGTAATTGGGTCAGGCCCACCTGAATAATCTCCCTTTCAATGAACTCAACTGATTAGGGCCCCCAATTACCTCTACAAAATCCTTTTTGCCATGTATCATCATATTAACAGGGTCATTTCACACTCAACAGGAGGGGATAATAAAAGGGTGTAGGTTATTAGGAGCTGTCTTCAAACTCTGTCTACTGTACATTGCCTTTAGCAAGCCATGTTGCCTGGCTTCAACACCCAGGATCTAGGTCCCATACTGCCAGTGCCACCTTGCTGCATTGTGTAGAGGTTAGTGAATTGGCCGAGACACGTGTGGAGTTACATTGCAACTAAGCGGATGATGATGACTGGGCTGTGGACATGGGCAATGGTTGAAGGCATGAGAAGGCCTAGACAGAGTAGGACAGAACATAGCCACTTTTTTCTTTATGGAGAACTTAGAGCAATAGTTTTCATGCATAGTCCCCCTCCCTAATACAAACTAAAATAGTACCCATGATGATTCCCACCTCACAAATGAGAAAACAGAGGCTCTACAGGATTGGGCCAATGTCCAAAATTACCCAGCAAGAATTGGTAAGCTAGGATTCAAGTGAAGATATGTAACATTCCAAAGCCCTGGCTCTCAGTGACTAAGTTCTGAGACCACCCAGATAGTTTTGTGTTATAAATCCTGCCTTCCCTTCAACAGTCCTTCATTCCCATTGGCCTGAACTTGAGCTACTTGACTGAACTTTTCCTTAGAATGAGTTCCTTCCCAGAAATGTCTAATGAATAGTATTTCATGAAAATTGATCTTAGGTCCTCCAAAGATGATTGGAGAGGTATGGATCTTTACACAGGGACACTGCTCAGCAAAGAAGCTATCATCACTGAAGACTGTCATTCATGCTCATCAATGTGACCGCACATTGAAATTAGTGTAATTTTAGCTAATACTAAAGAACCTTGAAATTTAATTAGTACATGCAACCTAATCATTGATAAATGTGTTGGACTTTTGAAATATTTAAAATAGCTCAAATCTCCTATTATTACTTTGACAGACATTTAAGAACCAAAATAATCCATGATAAGAAACAATGCTCTATTTAAAGCTAATTGTTTTAAATTTGCAATTGTCCCAATAGAAAAATTTGCTTAGAATTGAACTCCACATCCCAGTCCTAGAATAAAGAACCCAATGTATTCCGGAAAATTACCACAAGGCTCAAGATTCACAATAAAATTATATTGAGCAAATTGTGAGTGTGTACAGCATTGAATCAAGCAGATGAATGATAAATTTCTTCCTAAGTTAATCAATAACTGGGCAACTCTTTAAAAACTCTGAGAAAATACGAGATTGACTAGGTTTTCCATCTCATCATGTCAGTTCTATCATAAGATTTTTAATTGTGTTTTATTTATATCAAATAAAATGTCATACCCTTAGTAAAGACATGAGGATGCTTGTGGCTTGGCTCCTACCCAGTTCTCCAGTTTCATCTCCTGTATTTCCTTTTTTCCATTATTCAGTGAACCAATATTGGTTAACTACCTAGAATGGGCTAGAGATATAAAGACAAGCAAGACAGTCACCTGAGTGTTCCTCTTTGCTGTGCCTTTCTGGACATACCATACCTGTGGTTCCCAGAATATGCAGTTTGTTGTACACTTGTCTGCCCTTGTGTGTGCCTCCCCGATTTGCTCCTCTGACCCCTCCATTCCCACCCTTCTGGTAACTTCTCAGCCTCAATATTGCTGCTTCTGTAAAGACTTTCTTGAATTCCATTCCTCCAGCTCCAGCAGCTTCCCTTCCCTGGGCATTGCCTCCTTTGTGCATGACTGTACATCAGCATTTACCACATTTTTATACGTGGTTTCTACTGGCCTTCGAACTCATCTTATGCCATGCTTTCCACTCAATCCATACTGGCCTCCAATCATTTCTCTAATGCACCAGGTTCTTCGTGGCCTCACATCACCTACACATGCTGCTTCCCTGGCCTGGACAGTTCTTCCCCAACATTGCACTTACTCTAACTCACCTTTCAGGTCTCGGCTTAAATGTCACTGCTTCAGAAAGTCCTTCAGTAACTACCTAGTCTTACACGAGTCCCCAGTGTTATAGCTTCCACGACATCTTTTACTTAATTCACAGTACTTATCACAATTTTAATTCATTTTTGTGTTTCCCATTCATCTATTTATTCCACGAATATTTATTAAGCACATATCATGTGCCATGCACAATTCTAAAGGTGGGACATTGTGGAGCAACTATCTTCTCAGCTATGAGGAGAGATAGATAATGAACATATACACAGATAAATAAATTAAATAATTTTAAGCAATGATAAATGCAATTGAGAGGATAATACAGGGTGATATTTCTGAGAGTAACCAGGAAGAGAATACTATTTTAGTTCAGAGAAGAAGTGAGCCAGGAAGAAATGAGGGGAGCTATTCCAAGCAGACAATATCATGAGCGAAGCCCAGGGATAGGAATGAGTTTGAAATGTTCAAGGGACAAAAGAAAGTTCAGTGTTTATGGACACTGGTGAATGAGCAGGGACAGAACAGAGAATGAGGACATCGAAGTCAACAGTCGAGGCCAAGTCATGTCAGGTGATACAGATCATGATCATAAGTCTGGATTTTATTCTGGGAGCAGTGAGAGCTCTGTCAGATTTAAAGGAGGGGGATAGCTTACACTTTAGAAAAATTACTCTGAGTGCAAGGTAAAGATTGGACTATCAAAAGTGAGTTCAGGCAATCCAGATATGAAGCTATTTCAGAAGCTCAGGCAAGGAGAGACTGTGTCTTGGACTCTAGGTACAGCAATGGAGATGGTGAAAAGTGGTTGGATTTGGGATCTATTGGAGATGTAATTGATAAGACTTATTGATGGATTGAATGTGGTTATAAGAAATGAGACAAATCAAAGTTTTTAGCTTTTTTGCCTGGGAAGCAGGATGGATTGTGGTACTCTTAAATTAGGCAGAGAAGTCTGTAGAGAGGGAGATTCCTTTGAAAGACTTTAGGAGTTGGGATCATTGTCATAATTACGGCCATGTGAAATGTGATATGCCCTTTAGATTCCAAGTGAAGGTATCTACTGGGTAGTTACATGAATGTATTTAACTTAGAATTTGAGTTTTTGCTGGATATATAAATCTGAAAGTCACTAATACATATAGAAGGTATTTCAAGCGGTGAACTACATGAGATCATAAGGTAAAAGGGGACAGAAAAAAGAAAGGGATTAGAACAAAGCCTAGGGATACTTTGACATGTAGACATCTATTCAATTTGGGAAGAGCCAGTATGGGCATTGAGAAGGAGGAGCCAGAAAAATATGAGAAAAACCAAGAGATTGATATAGCAGAGAATTTGAGCTGTAGCTAGAAGATGACCTTATCAGGCAGGATTCTAGTAAAAGTTAGAAGGCATAGTCAAATTAAGATAATTCTGGGAAGGCTTATTCATTAAAGAACTGCATGTGAAGATATGTGCAGGGCATGGACAACCTTCAGAGATGGCACTGTAACTCTGTGCTTTGAGTGCAGTTTCTAGGGAAGTAAATACACTGATGCTATTCTCCTCTCTTCCTCCAATCTCCTGCAAGCTGCTTATTTAGCAAATTCAACCTTAAACCTGAGTGCATGGAAACTATTGATGCAGTGTCCAAGGTGGAGAGAGGTCAGAGTGGATCCAGAGGAGCCAAGAGAAGATGGCCGGCACAGTGACCTAGGCTCAAGTCAAGGTCCTTATTTCTCTTGTAAGATCAAGTATACTAAAACATGTTTGAGTGCTGATGAAATTGATCCCATAGAAAGAAAAAATGTTGACAGTGCTGGGAAAAGGGGGATAGTTGTAAGAATGAAGTATTTTAAAGTGTTAGAAGAGTGAGATCCAAAGAGCAAGAACTGGCTTGTCTTAGAGAGGAGTAGAAATAGATCTTCAATTATCGTGGGAAGGAATGTACAGATGGAGCTGGGGGCATAGAATCAGTGGAGGGAATTGAAGATAATGTCTGTTTCATCTAATTTTTTTGGTAAAGTATGAAAATAAAACATCAGTTAATGGGGAGAGGTTCTGGAGACTTAAGGAGAGGAAGATATGCAATGATTATCTCAGAAAATGGAAAAGTAAATCTCCTATAGAAATGTTAGATTATCTGATATCTGAGTTAGATTATCTGGTAACCAAGTGCACATGCAAAGTGAGTCCTGTGAGTAATATTGTGATATTTCAACTTCTCAGGAGCAAGCTCAGACTAAGTGATAGTTTGGATTTATCCAGTATTTATCTAGTCAAGAATGGCAGAAGGAGAGAAAGGAAAGAAAGATAAGTGGTTTTTCAAGGCATTGATCTTAATGATGGGCCATAAACTCTAAGCTGGAAGGTGAGAGAAGTGAAGATGAGAAGGGAAACATACATACAGACAAAGCTATAGAAGGGTAAGTGGATTTGAGATAATGATGTCAGTCTCCAGAGGGAAGATGCCGGAGGGAATAAGCTACCAGGAGAGAAGAATACTGTATGCAAGTGGGATGTACTGAAATCAAGATTTTGGAGATGATGCAATTTCTGGAGATGACAAATCCTAGGGCATGACTATGTGAGTAGGTGGCAGAGGTGGGAGGAAGAAATGGTCAGAGCTACTAGGCCAAAGAGCTAAAGTGCCAGAGTCATAGAGACTCCACCTTCATGAATGCTGAATTTGCCAAGAATGATATTGGACAGAGAGAAGAAGAAGTAAGCCAGACATTCAAGTTATCAGTCAGTTGATAACAACAAAATAATTACAGACACTTACATGGCAGTTAAAATATACCAAACACTATTCAATGTGTATTACCTCATTTAATGTGTATTACCTCATTTAATTCTCATGTGTATTACCTCATTTAATTCTCACCTCTACCCTATCCTCATTCTAAAGATGAATAACCTGGGTCCCAAAGATATTAATTAACCTTTTTTACTGTCATAACTAGTAAATGGCAGAGACTGAATCCAACCTAAGCAATCTGATTCCACGGTTTATGACCCTGACCTTGAGTTTCCTCTAGTGCTCTAAAAAACAAAAATAAAATAATAAAATATAGTATTCCATGGTGTATATGTGCCACATTTTCTTAATCCAATCTGNTGGGTGCAGCAGACCAACATGGCACAAGTATACATATGTAACAAACCTGCACGTTATGCACATGTACCCTACAACTTAAAGTATAATAATAATAAATAAATTTAAAAAAACAAAAACAAAAAAAAAAAAAAAACCACATTTACTGAGCACTTTTTATGTGCCAGGTACTATCCTGGGATAGAGGATATCCCAGTGATATATTCAGTGACAGGACACAGTTCTTACCCTCATTGAGCTTACAGTCTACTTCCTAAATAAGCCATTATAAAATACAAAGCGATATGAAGGAAACAACTGTGGTTTTGAGATAAATAACAATCAGAAACCCAGATCTTCTGATATCAAAGTGCACATTCTTATATTGCTTATAAGCTATTTGGGGATGAGAAATAAATCTATTCCTATCATTTTATACTGATTATATTGTACTGATTAGCACAGTTCTGGGCACACATTCATCACTTCACAGAAAACGTGCTGACTTTAATATCATAGAAGGGGATTTGGGTTGTAATGGAGATGGAGAACTTTGTATATGTTAGTTTTTCCATCTTTACAATCTTCTTTCATGTTGTAGATGCAGTAAAAATTGCCTGGCTCATTGATGTGAGTAATACGTCATTGAGCCCAAGACCATGGGCAATACTAAAGCAACCTGTTTAAATCCCAAATCTCAAATGACTTTGAAAAAAAATTGTGGACTAAAAGCAGGAAATCATCCCAAGACCTTGTCTCAATGTAAATTCCCCCTAAAAAGTAAGACATGGGGTAGAGACTTTCAGAGAGTTTATTTCAGAGAAGTAACTTCAAGAAATCGGGGGTGGGAGATGTGGAGAATGAAACAGGGAATGGACAGGTGCACTATGGAGCTAACACCACTGTGAGCATCTGGGGCTCAGTCCCACTTCAGACCCTCTGAGAAGCCTTGTAGAATGCTCTGTACAATTGCTGCCTAGGGGACAGAAGAGGGAAGTATTTATCCACCACCTCATCTTCACTGGTCAAGGGTTATCCCAAAAGGTGCTACCTCTTCTGTATTCTCAGAGTTGCATATGAATCAGAATGATGGAGCAGGTTTCTTTAAGTACTGCATATTAGCCATGTCATAAAAGGCCCAGGGGAGAAAGCAAGACTTACAGGGTGTAGTCAAGGCTAGATGCTGTTGGTCTGACCTGCATGGTAACTGGTTATTGTAGCAATGGCTGGAGTAGAACATGTAGACCAAGAAGGTGTAAGAAGAAACACAAGAGCTGTTCAGTCCAGTATATACATTCTGCTGAACCAGTATTCAGGATACAGCAGTATTCAGGGATATAGAAGTGTTCAGGGGTGCATCAAATAAAGTTCTATGCTTTATTTGGAGTGAACACCCAACCATATGTCTACCACCAGTTCTCACTTCCAAACTTCCTTCCTCAATTGAGATAATGATAATAATCCACCTTCATGTACCACATGCATAGTACTTTTATGAAATTTGACTCTCGCAGAAGTCTTGTGATGTAACTGAAGTCTGACTACTATTCTTCCTTTTTGCTACATAAAGAGACCAAGCTCAGACAAGTTAAGAGAATTAATTGCCTAAAGCATCATTTTCCAATGGAACTGTGATGATGAAAATGTTGTACACATTGTCCAACACGGTAGCCATTAGCCACATATAGCCATTGGGCCCTTGAAATGTAGTTCACATGATTAAAGAACTGAATTTTTCATTTCATTCAATGTTAATTAATTCTGATTTCAGTTTTAATGGCCACATGTGGTGAGTAGACAAAGCAGTGGCAGACATTTGACATGTCTTTTTCTTGTTGTATTCAAAATATTTTTCACTGTTGAAGTGCAATGAAAGAAATGTGTTGACTTTCTTCATATTGCATTCTTATTTACATAGTCAGTTATAAATTAAACTATTTCCTTGTTTTCTTGCTATCACCTGGTTGCTTCCCAGCATTAACTGTAGTGTTAAAAGAAGGGACTTACCCAGAAATAGCACTGAATAACTAATGCAAGCTAAAGCAGCAAGAATCTTCATGGGAACAGAACAAACACAAAGGATGTCTACCCTTCCTCCCTCCACCCACTTGGATTCTTATTTCTAGTTTGCACCTGGACATAAGGCCATTTTGTACTTCCACATATAGAGCAAAAATGTTCTACACACCTAAATTTATAGGGTGTACCTTGTGGAACAATGCATCTAAAATACAATTTGCATAAGGTGAGACTTGCATAACTTGGGGTTGAGATTTAAGACTCTATTTAAAATCTTCTGAGTTTTAAGTGTAGGACTTTTAAGCCTAGGACTTTTTATTTCGTATTTTACCACTTCTTAATTCAAGTATGATAAGCATGTCAAATTCATGTTCATTCAATAAATGATTCACGAGCTACTAACTTACACTACAATTGTTTTTAAAATATGTATGTGTTGTTTGGAGGGAAATAGGCATTTTAAATCTAAAGACAGTAGTAGATCATCCATCCTGAATTGTTAGAGAATGAGGCAACTCATATTCGTATGTTTTTCAGAATACTGAAGCTTACTTTAACCCTTAAAGAATGAGCTTTAAAATCCTATCCATTTTTTGCTGGAAATCTTTCTGCAAGAAGTCTCTTACTTTCTTAAACAGAGTACTTCAGACAGTTTTATCATAAATTGACAATTTATAATTCTATAAATTTATGGGGTACATATTATAATTTATGAATATAATGTGGAATAGCTACATCAAGCTAATTAATATTTTCATTATCTCAAATACTTAACATTTTTGTAGTGAGAACATTTGAAATTTACTCTTAGCAAATTTGAAATGAACAATTCTCTATTATTAACTATGTTCAACACACAGTCCAATAGAACTCAAAAAAGAATAAATCACATTGTTCATGTCTCACAGATTTTATACCCTTTAATCATTAATTTTCCATTCCCCCAGCCTCTGTAACCAGCATTCTACTCTTTTCAATGAGTTTGTTTTAGATTCTACATTAAAGTGAGAAGATGTGGTATTTGTCTTTCTGTGCCTGACTTATTCTACCTAACATCATGTTCTTCAGTACCATTCATGTTGTCCAGATGACAGAATTTTCCTTTTTAAGGCTGAATAGTATTCCACCGTGTATATATACCACCTTTTCTTTATCCATTCATCCACTGATGAACACTTAGCTTGATTCCATAACTTGACTCTTGTGAATAGTGTTAAATGAATATAGAGGTGCAGACATCTCTTTGACAAACTGATTTCAAATGTTATGGGTTAATTCCTAGAAGTAGGATTGCTGGATCATGTGATAATTCTATTTTTCATGTTTTGAGGAACCTCCAAACTGGATTTTATAATGGTTGTACTAATTTACATCTCACCAAAAGTGTACAAAGTTTCCCTTTTCTCTCCATCCTTACCAACATTCATCATCTTTGTTTTTTTTATATAAGCCACTCTGACAAGTGTTGAGTGATATCTTGTTATGGTTTTAATTTGTCTTTCCTTTATGATTAACAATGTTGAGCATTTTTTTGAAAATATATTTGTGACCATTTGTCTTCTTTTAAGAAATGTCTATTCAGATCCCATTTTTTAATTGGGTTTTTTGTTAAGTAAGCTTCTTCCATATTTTGGATGTAGCCCCTTTTTGGATATATGGTTTACAAATATTTTCTCCCATTCTGTGGGTTGTCTATGCATGCCAGTAATTGTTTCCTTTAAGGTGCAGAAGTCCTTTAGTTTGATGTCATATTTTGTCTATTTTTGCTAAACTAATGTATTGCAGTTTTTTTCTATGTTTTCTTCTAGTAGTTTTAGAGTTTCTGGTCTTACATTTAAGTATTTAATCTAATTCAAGTTAATTTTTATACGTGGTGTGAAAAAAGGGTCAACTTTCATTTTTCTGCATGTAGAAATTTGTTTTTTCTAGCACCATTTATTAAACAAACTATCATTTTCTTACTGTGCACTCTTGGAACCTTTGTCAAAAATCAATTGATCATGTACATGTGGGTTCATTTCTAGATATTCTATTTCATTAGTCCATGTTTCTACTCTTTTGCCAATACCATGCTGTCTTAATTACTACAGCTTTGTAGTATAGTTTGAAATCAGATGGTGTGATACCTCCACAAACATTTTTCTTTAATCCATTCACTTATACATTTGTTTATTCTTTCAACAGATATAAAACAAATACTACCCATAGACCATGCACTGTGAAAGGGTCTGGGGCAGACCGAGTAAATAAATCCATTCTGCCCTCAAGAAACTCAGAAGTCTTGAACTAACTACCAGTGTCCTATTCAGTCATTATTATTCAGAATAGTCCAAATATTCTGGAAGCCATGTCTTTAAAAGAGTAAAAGAAACAAGTGTAATCAAGTTTAATACTATATTTTAACTCAGTATATCCTAAATCTTATCCTTTCAACATGTATTCAATATTTAAAAATTGTTACAGTATTTTATATTTTTTATATTTCAAATTTCCATGTGCATTTTATATGTACAGAACATCTCAATTCATATCAGGCATGTTTTGAGTGCTTAATATCCACATGTGACTAGTGACTTTTCTATTGGACATTGCAATTTCAGAGCAAAACAAGTATTGATGATTAATCACCAGTTCACTACACGGAAGCAGATACTTAAATATTTCAACTTTGTATGTCTGTTAACTTCATATATTCATATGCCATATGAATATTTTAAGTTCATATGGCTTCTCATTCTTCCCCCTCACTCTCAGGCAGCCTGATTTCCTTCATTATTGTTGCAAATTTGCTATCTCTAGCAAATGACAGTGCCTCCTGTTTATTATTATAGTCTTGTATAAGCTAGAAAAAATTGGTAGTAACATTGCCTTGTTTTATTCAAAATAAAGTAAATGGGCTTTAAGTAGGGGATAAAGGGGCATTTCTGTGACTAAAACATACACGTATTAATGTATAAAATTTCTAACACAGATTTGACTTCTCAGAAGCCTCTTCTCTCTTTCAGTCTTCTTGGTCAGTGGTCCTCCAAGTGTTGTCCTCAGGCCCACAGCAGCAGCAGCAGCACCCAGGGAGTTGTTAGAAAGTCAAAGTCCTGGTCCCCACCCCAGACCCACTGAATCAGAAACTCTGTGGGTGAAGTTTATAGCAATCTGTGTTTATAAGCCCTCTGGGTGATTCTGGTGCCCACTAAAGTTTGAGAACTATTATTCTAAAATGTTCAGACTGCTAGCTATATACGTGGACTTGAGATGAATAAGTGTTCCTTCACTACTTTTAAATTCAGTATTTTGATTACTTGAAAATGTAACAAAGAAGTCTGTTTTTCTCTTTGAAACATGGTAGTAAAGTTATGTCAGTTAATATATGTACATATTCCTTTCCTACTGCTGCTGTAGTGAATTATTAAAAATTTTACTGGCGTAAAACAGGAAAAAATAATTTTCTTTTGGTTCTGGAAATTAGAAGCCCCAAAGGGGTCTCACTGGGCTAAAATCAAGGAGTCAGCAGAACTGCTTTCGTTCTTGGAGGCTTTAAGGGAGAATTTATTTCCTGGTCTTGGCAACTTCTGGAGGACACCCACATTCCTTGGCTCATGGTCTCTCTAGCTTCAAAGCCAAAAACATCTGATGAAGTCACTGTCAGGTCGCAGCTCTCTGGTTCTCCTTATTCTGCTTCCCTCTTCTACTTTTAAGAGGCTTTGTGATTACATTGGACCCACCTGGCTAATCCAAGCACAACACCTCATCTCATGTTCAACTGATTAGCAACATTAATTCCATCTGCAACCTTAAAATGCCTCTCTGGCATGGACCCTAACATATTTACAGGTTACAGGAATTAGGACATGGGTATCTTTGTGGATCATTATTAACTAGTCAGTGATATACCCTAATGCAAAATTTTTAAAAATTATTTACCCTTGCACGTTTTCGGGTTGACATCTAGCATTTTTCACTAGAGGTGCAAAGGATGTCATTTCTTGCATTTTGCAAATCTCAATATTTACATCACTCTTAAAAATATCTACATGAATTTAAATGTGATGGCAATTTGATATAGTTTCTATCCATTTAATTTGTTTTTCTATACAGGTATAAACTCTTTTCCAACAGTTGAAATTGTATAGCCTTCCTTTTTTTCCTAGCAAACATGTTCCCATTTTCTTTCCCCAGAGAATATTATATTGACCTATTTTCCACACTTTAGGGTTTTTCATTGATTACTCCAACACACATCTCAACAACAAAATTATACACATACTGTACATATAATTATGCACATGCGTGTGTGTATATTCAATTTTCTGTGATCATAAAGTTTTATGAGTTTAAATTTTTTCTTCATACATATATAAATGTTAATGCAATTAATAGGAACAGACAATTGAGCTAAAGATATTATCCATTTTATAAATATTTTAACTTAAAAAAATAAATTTCATTAGAAAGACACCTCTTTGTTATATACGGGTGGAGAGAGAGCAAATTATGGCATCTCGATTAGATGAAGCTTTTTTAAACAGTATTTCAAATAGTCCCTCTGAAGTTTTCGCATCTCAGCACAACCCATTGTAGTATGATTCTGTGTGTAAGAGACAAGGCTTGATTTGGTAAAGTGGGACAGGGACAACAGTGAAAGCAATAAGAACATCAGGATGCCCAGTCAATGCAGAGCAACTCTTCTCACAGAAGGTGAAGACTGTGCAGCAGATACAATTATAAATGCATCATACATTATTTTCTTCTTTGAGTGCAATCACAAAAAGAACGTATCAGCAATCCAATATTTATAGGGCACACATCTCTAGCAGTACTACAAATAGCATGACTGCCTGTGGGTGAGGTAATATGTTTTATGCATCCCAACTATCAATAATAAACACAAATTCCAGTCAACCATGCTAGAGGAAAGACTGAGTTAACTTCTGATTCTCTCTAAAGAAAATGATATTGAGACACCACTGTCATCTGGCAGGGAGATCAAAAGACAGGTAGCTCCAAAAAGTAGGAAAAAAGTTTTTTTCAATTGTGTTTAAATGTAATTAATTAAAATATTACTATGTAGATTTTTCTGACATTAATTATATTTGTTCATTTTAATTCATTGTGCAACTTGTTGTGATATCTTGTTTTGAGTAAATATTCATTTTCACAACTAATTCTCTATTTATAATTGGTATGCCTTTTATTTTAATTTTAAAATACAACTCAATAAATGATTGTCAAGCCAAATTGAATGGAATTCACTTCTTTTTCTTTTCTTTTTTCTTTTTTTTGAGATGGAGTCTTGCACTGTTGCCTGCGCAATGGCACAATCTCAGCTGGGCTCACTAAAACCTCCGCCTCCTGGTTCATACGATTCTCCTGCCTCCACCTGCCGAGTAGCTGAGATTACAGGCACACACTGCCACGCCCGGCTAATTTTTTTTTTTTTTTTGTACTTTTAGTAGAGACTTGGGTTTCACTATGTTGGCCAGGCTGGTCTCAAACTCCTGACCTTGTGATCCGCCCGCTTTGGCCTCCCAAAGTGCTAGCATTACAGGCGTGAGCTACTGTGCCTGGCCATGGAATTCATTTAATCAAATGAGAAACAATTACTATTCATTGACGCCTGGTGTATGCCAGCCACTCTGTTTAGACTGTTTGGAAATGGTGTTTTATTTACTTCTCAAAAAACAAGTGACCGAGTACAAGCCTTATAAATGTGTATCATTGTCCAAATTTCACTGCCAAGGAAAAGTTAAGTAGAATATTCAGTCTCACAGCCAAACAACCCAGAATTAGATACTAGAATATTTTGACAATAAGTAGTAGCAACCATCAAGTCATTATTCATACACTCAAGGGGTCAGCTCACGGTAGGCACAACATAGAGCAAAGAAAGTGGGAAAGAGAGCTCAGCATGGTTGCAGTGGCAATGGCGATGGAAACCAGGTATAAGTTTAAATAGGGTGTTCACGAAAGGCATCATTAATAGGGCAACCCTTGAGAAGAAATTCAAGAGACAAGAGGAATCAGTCATGTCAATGTCTGAGGCACGAACATTGCAACAGCAAATGCAAATGTTTAAGGTATTCTGGTGTTTGATGAACAAAACAAAAGCCAGTAAATAGAAGTGGCAAACAGTGACAGCTGAAGCTGGGGCTGGGTGTGGTTTGTAGCTCACAGAGGCTTTGTAAGCCTTTGTTAGGTTTTCAGCTTCTACTTTGAGCAAATTGCAAAGCTGCTGTGGGAGGATGCAGAGTTACTGATCTAACTTATATTCTCCAATGTGACTGTAGCTGCTAGGTGGAAACTAGGCTGAAAGTTGGGGAGGGTAGAGCAAGAGAAATCAGGTAGAAGGCCACTGCAGTAATCCAAACGAGGCAGTGACAGCAGCAGAGGTGGTGAGAAATGATCCAATCACAGACTTTTTTTGAAGGCAGAGCCACAGGATCTAGTGATGGTATCTGGGAAGTATGAGAGAGAAAGGTCAAAAATGACTCCAATTTTTTTTTTCTTTTACCCTGAGCCAACTGCAAGAATGGAGTTTCCATTTTTTCTAGGGCAATTATTGTGCTAGGTTTTTAATTCAAATTATCTATAATTTTCATGCCAACCCAACACTGCAGGCAAGATGGCAGAAGCAAGGGTAGAAACAAAACTCTGCCTGTCTCAAAGTCCTCTGCGCCACACTTAGCAGCTCCACGATCTGGGACAATTATCACTTTTAAGAAGGATTTAGCATATGCTAAACCTTCTTACATTAATTTTTCGATTTAATCCTCAAAACAACTTGATCTGGAAAGCATTGTTTATCTACATTTTCAGACAAGGAAAGTGAAGTAGAGAAAGGATGAGTTGTGTACAGTTACAGAGTGAGGAGGTAGCATAGCTCAGATGGGGAAGTACTAATATGTCTTTATGACTCCAGAGCCCAAACGCCTAGCCCTTACATTAGAATACTTACAACTTACTCGGCTGGAATTGCCTCGTCCATATGCTGGGAATTATATCTGCCTTTTAACTCAATTATACGTAAATTACCTGGCATACCGTAGACACCCAATATCAGTGTCTCTTTATCAATGTCACATACGCATGATGTCATGGAATTAGCACACAATGCTGACCCGCTACTCCTAGTGACAAATCCAAATGTCTGAATATGTCTCTGTAATCAAAGTTTTATTTTGCTTCATTTTTTAAACCACAATTTTGAGTAAAATTCTTCTACCTCTTGATAAACAGTGAGTGGTGGCATGTGCAGAGAGATGGAAGGAGTTACCAGTGGACGTGTTGCCTCTCCAAGACAAGGCCAAGCAGCCAGTTCAGGAAATTAAATAAATGGAAGTGGTGGCAGGGCCTAACCCTATCCACACAAGTAAAAGTCCTAAGGGGTCTCAGTGGTATCATTTTTAAGAAGACAATCAAGGACTTACAACCCCAATCTGCCCACCTTCTCTATCCTCATCTGTCAAATAAGTTTTAGGTGACAGGATTTCTTAATCCTTTCCAGTTTTACATATCTATGAGTGGGGAGGGAAAGAAGAGAGGGTAAAAAAAGAAGGACAAGGAAAGGAAGACGAAGGAAGGAGCTTCCTTTGATGCCTTTCAGAGATTCTGTCTATTTGCCCTGAGAATGGCTAATTGCATTTTCAGCCTTCTATGACTGATTGAGAAGACCCAAAATTTCTCCTGGTCCAAAGTTTCTCCACCTTGAAGAAAATGACTGTGAGGCCTCAAAGAGCCATTCTGGGTGTAACGATAACAAACAGAGGAGAAATTCCTTGAGAATTTGAGATGAAAGATGCAACACTTGTGTAAGTACTACAGAGGTATACAAAAAATGAACTGGGCATGACGTCTGCCTGAGAGGCCAGACAAGCAGCAGTTACATATCCAGTGAAATATCCCCATGGGCAGGAATGCAGATGGCACCTCAGGTCCAGGAGCCGAAGTGAGCACCACTCAGTTGACAGAAAGCAACTAGAATGTGTCAGTGAAAGGCACTGGAATTATCATTCCTTCTTGAGAAGGAAAAGAGAAGAAAGAAGAAGAAAGAGGAGGAGGAGCAGGAAGAGGAAGAGGAGGAGCAGGAAGAGGAGGAAGAGAAGGAGGAGCAGGAAGAGGAGGAGGAGGTCTTCTTCCCCTGAGGAATTCTTAGTCTCCTGGGAAAGATAGCTCTTCATACTGATAATAGGCCACATTTTCTTATGGGTGTTGATGGACATGCACAAAGTTTAAAAACATCACAAAAAGGAGAGATGATTGAGAGTAGCTGATAGAGGGTGAAAGCAGGCTTCACAGGGGAGGGGACACCAAAACAGAGCTGTGAGCATTAAACTGAAATGTGCCCAACACAAGAGAGAATGGTGGTGCCCTTCCTAGTAGAGGGAAAAGAAAAAAGAAACATGCAAGGTCAGAGGAAGGAAACCATCTGGTATAGGATGCCACTTCTTATCTTAAATGAGAAATCCATGACCTCCAGCCACCAAAGCTTCACTTCATTCATTCACAAGTCCTTTCTGGATCCATCCACTGTGAAAAGGATCATGAATCTGTAAAATTTTCATTTTCAACCTTTAATTACATGGAATATATTGAGCTTCTAGCACGTAGCTTGACATATAGTAGGTGCTCAATAAATAATATTAAATTTTTATTAATATAAAGGGAAAAATAGAGAACTACAAAAATGTTTTTGTCAGTAGTAATTTTCTTGAGGTGTTCTTTCTTAGTCAGCCATACTCTCTTGATATGGAATTTAATCCCATTCAACAAGCATTTGCCAAGCGTCAGCTGTGTTTCAGGCACTCAGGAAGAAAGGCAGAGCTGCTTCTCAGCTGGTGTGCACCAGAATGTTCTAGGAGGATTCCCTCTTGGTTGACTGGAGAGTATGATTGCCAGTTGTGAATGATGAATATCTGCCTGGTCCAGAGATGAATCAGATCCTGTCCTTGCTCTCAATAGTTTACAATCAGCTGGGTCAGGTGTGGATCTTTCTTACAGCAGGCAGGTTGGAGACCAGCCCTGCCACTGAATTACTGTGTAACTAGGAACAGCCACTGAGCCACTTACAAATGAGGTTCTCCACATGCAGACAGTCAGTAATAATCTCACCTTCTCACCTCACAGGGATTACACTAGTTACTAAGCTATTGTTTCTCAGCTCCAGACCCACCATCCTATACCCAGCTTGGACTTTGAAAACTGCCCTAGTCCTGAGCTGCCTGGCCCCCTGATCTGTTCTGCCAAACTGGAAGGCAAGAGTCCAGAATGAAAAAATAACTTGTTTTTGGCCGGGCACTGTGGCTCATGCCTGCAATTCCAGCACGAGGTGGGTGGATAACCCAAGGTCAGGAGTTCGAGACCAGCCTGACCAACATGGCAAAACCCCATCTCTACTAAAAATACAAAATCAGCCAGGCATGGTGGTAGATGCCTGTAATCCCAGCTATTCTGGAGGCTGAGGCAGGAGAATCGCTTAAACCCTTGAGGCAGAGGCTGCAGTGAGCTGATGTTATGCCACTGCACTCCAGCCTAGGTGACAGAGTGAGACTCCACATCAAAAAAAAAAAAAAAAAAAGGGAAGAACTTGTTTTTGCTGCACTGTTCGCCATTACTATAAGTGTCATCCTGGAACAGTCTTCATCTAGTGGCAACAGATGATTCTAGTTTTCTGCTTTTTTTTACTCTCAGACCAGCCTCATCATGCCCCTGGAGAGGTACCAGTGCCAGCTGGCAGGGCAGCACATTCTCTTCACCAGTGGGGATCCCATCTTCATAGGGTCTCTTTTCCAAATGTCCTGAATCTGATAACTCCAATCTCTTATATTTGTAAGGTTAAAAACCGCTTCCTGCAGTAACTTCACTTTTTTTTTTTTACCTTTTCATTCCTCTTGTATTTAGCCAATTCCCTTTAAATTTTCCATTAAGACAAATAGTGTGGTTTTTATTTTCTACACTAGAGCATGATGGATTTGCTGATGCTATGACAATCGATTCACATTTACTTCCACAAACATGTGTTCTGTCTTTGCTATGCTAAGATGCCATGCTAAGTGGTAAGGACACAAAGATGAAAAAGACAGAGAGTCTGACCTCAAGGATGCTCCTGAGCTAGAAAGACATGTTCTATGCTCACTCTGTAAAAACCAATCAGGCCGTACTCCAAGTTAAAATGCAAATACTGTCAATAAAGTGCAGTGGCCACACAGAGGGAGCAGTGACTGATTCTAACTGAAAGAGTCTTACTGGCTGACAACAGGACTGCTCCATGAAAGTATGAAATTTTATGGAGAAAACAGAAGAGGAGTGGGTGGAAGCACAGGAAACAGCAAGAGCCCGGAAGAGTAAAATTGCTTAGAATGTCAGGGAAAGGCAAGTAGCTCAGCAGAGTAGAGACAACACTGAGGCCGTGATGGGAGCATGTAAGAGTTGAGACAGGAAGGGGGTTATGGGTCCTTGGATGGCATGAGAGGAATTTGAACTCTTATTCTCCCAAAACTAACAGAAAGTCATCAAAGGAATTTGACTGAAGAGTGTCATGGTCAGATCTGCCTTTCCAAAGATCACTCTCAGTATCCCAGAGAAGATAGGAAGTTGAGCTGTGAAAGGAACTCCATTGGGAGATAAAAGGACTGAAGTAGGGCATTGGAGAGGTGTGTGGAGTAAGGGGCAAATTTGAATGAGATAACATATGTAAAATTACTTTGAAACATGTAGAATCTTGACAGAAAATCTAGATATTATTCTTATTTCCCTTCATTTCTTGCCACTATGCTAACAGTAGCCCTATCCCAAGTAGGCAGGCATCCATGTCAACTTCAGGCTCTATGTCTCTCATACATTTTTCTATTCCTCCCGGAACACGCTGGCAGACATTTAAACATTTTCAAATTCTATCTTGTTCAGTCAGTCTCTTTTCTAATAATTATATCGTTATGTAGTCTGGGCATTAACTCCTTCCAGAGCTCAAGCACTGTTTAGGGAAGCTTGTTGGCCAGTGCTTGTTGGATCTCCAAATGACTTCTTGGACAAGATTTGGAGTCCCACAGTGTGGATCAAGATTAAGCCTGGCTCTGTCATTTACTGACCTCGAAATGTCTTGTCAATTCTCATTTTCTTAACCTGTAGAATGGGAATCCCAGCACCTATCTCAAAGTAAGTGATTTCCTGAGATATAACAAGGAAGTCTGTAGGAAATCTAGCATGAAGCTCAATCCACTTGAAAGCACAGTCAGAGCATTCTTTGGTAGTAAAGTCTTCTGTGTTCATCACTGTATATTTATTGACTGGCTAGCTCATTCAAATTAGCATTTGCCTGTCTTGTTTTGTTTTATTTTTTGTTTAGTCTATGTGAACGTAATGAGGGCCACTTCTGTTCTATAGTGTTCTTATAGAAGCAGAAATCCTGAAGAAAATTCCATCTCCTTACATTTCACTGCATCACCTTTTGCAGTTTCCCAAAGTCTTTCATTTTAGTGAACAGATTGGCCTCTTTTTCAAAAGCCAAGGGATTGTTATGTCCACATTACAAGAGAGAAAATTGAGACCCAAAGGCAGGGAATGATTTGAGCATGTTCACAAGGCTAAAATAATAAAGTTGGGACAGGAATCAGATGTGTCCAACTATATAGTTCATTCTATACTGGACCACAGAGTGGTAGTAAGATTGCCAGGATTCACTGTTGGGGATGGGGAAGAGTTGTTTTGAGGAAAGAGTTAAGGGTCCTGCACTCAAGCTAATGAAGGACAATAGGGCAAAGTCCTGAGCCCCTCCCTAGGCCCATGGTTTGGTAGTTTACCCTCATCTAGAATCTATATCTAGATGCCTCCTTTCTTATAGCCTTCCTCTGTCATAGGGTAGTGCTTGAGCCACAGGAGATGCTTCTGCTTCATTTTCATTTTTTTTTTCCTTCCTTCTCTTTCTTTTCCTGATGCACTTCATGGAATCCACTGTCCTCATCATCTCTACTCATCAGCTTAATTTGTTTGTAAAGATACCCACTAAGAAGGGCCTCCTCCTCATTCTTTCTCCTTTTCTATCCTTTGGTCCTATCCCTCCATGTGCCTGTGTTAGCTGCAGGGGAAAATAAATAAACCTGCCCACATTATGCACATAGGAAATTAAAATTTAACATCTTTTCTTTTTACCCATGACAAAACACTTTAATTATACTGAAGCAAGGTAAGTGCTGAAGGCAAAACCATATCGACAGAAACCAGAGCAAACACACTCTTTCCCAAGCTAAAGTAGGAAACAGCTTTCCATAAAGTGAGGGCATGGGGATGGAAGACAACAAGACCCGAGTCCTAAAGCTAGTATCACCACCTCCTTCCAAATCTGTGACTTTGTACAAATAACTGTCTTGTCTCTCAGAAAAGCTTTGCTGATCCTGACATACTGACATACACGTTTTTTCCCTTTTAGGGATGAGACAAATTGTGTAACTGATTGTATTTCCTTTTAGCTCTATCATGAAGCTCATTGGTTTGTCTGGGGCTAAATTTAAATACATAAAATGATATCTGTGAAACCACCTTTGCAAAGATTATGGCAGTGAAAGAAATCTAACACAGCTGACTCCATTTTACTTCTAGCCTAACAGGCTAGTTGTTCTCACTCATTCCTGGGCATAGGACAATTAACTGTGGGAGCAATTTAGTTTATAGTTTAACTTGGAAGCAAGGATAATCATAGCTCTTCCCTAAAACTAACCCCTTCCTTGTTCAGGAACCAAAAACTAATAAAAGGCCATGAAATTAGAATTATGAAAGAAACCCAAATTCTGCTAAGATTTAGAATAGGCATAGTTTCTATTAATCCTGCTCAGGAATCATGTGGCCAGAGATCACAAGATTTTCAACTTCCCCAGTTGCTCCTGTAGATAACATTGTTCTTATAGAACCTGAGATTGTTCTTTTGAGATGTTTTTCTGACTTTTGGATTCTGGCAACCGATTGACCCCGTTCAGACCCATGACTCGTGACTCAAGAGGTCCTTTGGCCCCCTCCTGGAGGCAGACTAAGTGCACAACAACCATTTTCCACACCCCTATGATTTCACCCTTAACCAGTTAGCAGCACACAATCCCTATCCCCCTGCCCACCAAATTAACCATAAAAGCCCCAGCCTCTGAGTTCTCAGGGACACCGATTTTAGTAATAACTCCAGTCCTTCCACTTGCCCAGGCTTGGATTAATTAAAATCTTTCTCTACTGCAACACCACAGTCTCAGTGAATTGGTTTTGTCTGTGCAATGGGCAAGAAGAACCTGTCAGGTGGTTACATCTGCATCATTCCCAACTTATCCTCTGTTTTTTATCTTCTCCGCATCTCTATTTTCCATGATTCTGACTTTTTATGTTGGTATTCATATTTTCTTTCTACTTTTATTAAGTGACCATGTATATTCATGTTATTAAATTTTTATACATGAAAACAGATTTATAAGTAAATAATCTCTTTGCACTTCCATTTTTAGACCTATAAATGTAGATATTAGCAACTACCACATAGCACTGTTATGAGGCCAAAATGAGACAAAATATATAAAAGTTTTAGCATAGCCTTGCCTATTAAATATTAGTGTTCTCATTTCCTCTCTGAAATGAAAGCATTGGCTGCCATGTGTGGCTCATTGAAAATGTTTTCAATCAGAAATATCAGATCTGAAGTGTGGGACTATGTAGCCAAGGCTAAAATAGTCCACAGATATGAGCGTCCTCCAGCATGTCACAGCTGGGTGCCAAGTCAACAGTCACCTTACAGTCTTCAGGGTTCTCTCAGCCTTCACTACAATAAGCACAATTTTATGCAGTGTTAGTGTTCAATAGTCCATGATCTTGGGCAAGTTATTAACCTCTCTAAAGACTTGGTTCATTCATCTATAGGGCAGAAATAATAATATTATATCTCTTTCTTTAGACTTTAATGAAGATTATGTGAAATGGAACATGTAAATTGTTTATTTCATGTAGTGCTTAATGTTAGTCATTAACTCTAAGCCCAATAATTAGTACCATTGTCATTCCTTGTACTTATATTTTGCATCACGCTATCTCATCTAATCTTTCTAAGTTAGAAAAGCAGGTATTATATTATTACCTCCATTTTGCAGATAAGGAAATTGAGGCTCAGAAATGTTTCATGACTCCACAGTTTAAAAAGTGACAGATATAAGTAGAAATTTTTGCATAAGAAGGATTTAGAGTCATCTAAAGTTATAGAATAAACTAGGGCAGTTACTTCAGGTTCAGTCCATGCCAAATTTGAGTCTTAAAACTTAAAAAAAATATATTTTATTGGAAGGCCATTAGGCTGAGATGGCTCCAGTGCTTTGGGTTCTATTATTAGTCCATTCTTGCATTGCTATAAAGAAATACCTGAGACTGGGTAATTTATAAAGAAAAGCGGTTTCATTGGCTTACAGTTCTGCAGGTTGTACAGGAAGCGTAGTGGCTTCTGGGGAGGCCTCAGGAAACTGATAATCATGGCAGAAGGCAAAGGGGAAGCAGGGACATCTTACATGGTTGGAGGAGGAGGAAGAGAGAGAGAAGGGGGAGGTGCTACAAACTTCTATGCAACCAGATCTCACGAGAACTAATTCATTCTACAATCCCAAGAGCAGATGATACTAAACCATTGATGAAGGATCCACCCCCATGATCCAAGTACTTCCTACCAGACCTCACCTCCAATATTGGAGATTACGACGGAAAAAACAGAACTTAAGTTTAGCCAGTCTGAAATCACCAAGTAAACTCTTACTAGAGACTTCCCACCAGATTGTACCTAAACAAGGCAAAAGGCCTATCTGTAACCAATCAAGCAATTTCTTTACTTTGCTTTCATGTTCACTCTGCAGAAGCCCGCTGCTCATGCTGCTGAAGCAGAGTTCTCTGAACCTTTTCCCATGTGGAGTTCTGCCTGATTCATGCTCAAATAAACTTTGTTAAATTAATTTGGTCTAAATTTTTTAACAACATATATAGGACTAGAGTCAAATGTCCATCACCTAGCATAGCACCAAGCTCATTTCAGGGATTTTAGAACTGCATTTTAAAATAAATAAATAAATAAATAAAAGCTTTATTGAAGTAGAATTGATATACAAAGACCTGCACATATTTAATGAGTGATATTCATTACAATTTGATGAGTTTGGATATACGCAAAAGCCATCAGCACAATTAAGGTAATGGACATGCCCATCACCTTCCAGTTTTGTTGTGTTGGCAGTAAGAATATGTAACATGAGATCTACCCTCTTAAATTTTCTGGTGCACAGCACCATGTTACTAACAGTAGATAATATGTTGTATAGAAGACCTCTAGAATTTATTAATCTAGTGTAACTGAAACTTTATACTTATTGAACAACAACTCCCCATCTTCCCACTTCTTGGCAACCACTACTGTGGTCCCTGCTTCTATGATTCTGACCATTATAGACATGTCATAAAAGTGGAATCATGTAGTATTTGCTTTTCTGTGCCTGGCTTATGTCACTTAGCATAATGTCTTCCAGGTTCATCCATGTTGGCACAAATGGCAGGATTTTTTTCTTTTTAAGGCTAAACAACATTCCATTTTGTATATATACTACGTTTTCTTTATCCATTCGTCTGTTAATGGACATTTGTGTTGTTTCCATATCTTGGCTATTGCAAATAATGCTTCGATGAACATGGAAGTGCAGAGATAAATGAAGGCTTCCATGCACAAATAGAAACAATGGGTAAATGTAGAGCACACTTGGGAGACAAGCCTATTTTAAGCTGAGAAGAAGATTATATTCCTATCAGTTTACTCTTTCCTAGAGCTATCTGTTGTTCTCTAAAAGGCAGAGCATTGGATGGTGCTGTGATTGCCTCAGCTTGGGAGCTTTGGAGCTAAAACCGATCTGGGCTCAAATCCTGGATTTTAGTATTGTTAATATATTAAATCTTTGGTATTAAGGAATGCCCACTACTTTCAAAAGAGATAAGTAACTTCACTATTCCAGTCATGAACTTGAGGCCAGTTGAGATTTTGAGTAAAATTAAAAAAAGACTTACTCATCAAAGAATCTGAAATATTTTCTCGTGAATGTAAGACAATTTTCAAGGCAAGTACTGGAGATTCACTTTATTTATAGCGAGAAACCTGTAAGTAGGGAAAAAATGTGTTGTCTTACCAAGAAGGGACTAGCCCATTTTGCATCTATCTCATTCATTCATTTTATCCATCTCTATTCATCAAACCACCACATTTTTCTCTCTTTAAAAAATCTAACTTATTTCATGCAGAATGGGTTCTAATATGAGGTACCTTGTAACATCAGGGAGATATCCTAAGTATTATGTTAACTTCCATTTCTACACATTTTTCACAGGGATACTCATATTACCCACTCCATGGAGATTTAAAAGGTTTGTATTGCCTTCATATACCCCCAAAACTCAGCATGATTTGTTCAAAATTTTACTAGTCAGCATTGAAATTTAAAAAATGGTGCATCATACTCAATGATAAACTACCCCATGTGGTTTGGATAAATTAAATACTTTAAGCTTTCAGTCTCCCTAATGATTTGGAAATGAAGAAGCTGTGATTTATGACTCCAGCTGATAGGCTAGATCTGAAGTTTACACTTTGAAAAATGCCATATTTAAATTCCCCTATAAATAAAAAATAATATTGCTTTAAAAGCCCAGCCTAGGATATGTATGTAATAAATTAGAGATACTCATATTGGGTGGGGGAAATCTCCAAGACTGATGACTTTCTCCCTTGAAAAAATGCACTGAGTGAACCAGACCTAGGTCTGTGTCTATCTGCTATCACTTAATCACCAGTTATTGTCCCTTTCTGTCCAATCATTCATTTGCTCATCCTAATGACTACTGTTAGAACCACCTGCACCAGCTCAGTTGTAAAGATGATCTGATGTGGTTTTTAAGTCCAAATCAAGTATTTTTAATCAGGTAGTTTCAAAAGTCTTGATACTAATATCATTCTTTGCTCCTCGTGTTTTTTGTTTGCTTATTTGTTTATTCCAATGACATGACTGCTTTTGGCCTCTGATTTGCTTTCCCAAAAAGTAACAGAACTAAAGCAGGTAATCAACATAATGCACATGAGCAGGGAAAAAAAGGACTTGGAGAGGAGTCAGCTGACCCATGGTCCAGTTCTGCTCCTTTCTACCTTGAAGTCATTCACAAATTCATTATTCTCTCTGGGATCTTTATATTGCAAGGGATTGGCTTATTTGACTCCTAAACTTCCTTCTTTCTCAACAACCCTATAGCCCAGTGTTTAGTGTGGAGCAGACCTAAGTTCAAATCCTTTAACAAGTTACTTTATTCCCTCTGAGTTCCAGTTTTCCCGGGTATCATGTAGGGATAAGTAGCCCCACTATACAGAATTGTCATGCAGATTAAACAGTAGAAAATAAAATAATTTCTAGTGCATAGTAAGCACTCTAAATAATAGCTGTCATTTTTGTTTTTATAATTTGTATTAACAATATTTTCATTATTATGCTAGACAATAACCAGATATAAAGGGAGGAAAGGTGAATATCACAAGCTTCAGAGAGAAGATGACAGCAAAGCAAGGGCCTTCTCTCACTTGTTTAATAGCCACAGCAGTCAAGCCAGCAAAGTAGCAAAAAGAATTAAGAGAAATGCCAAGTCTCCATGACCCTCAACACTCACCGAAAGCTACCTAAGACCTCACGCATGTAGACCTGAATAGTGCTTGGTGTTGGGCAAGTCACGTCACCTTGTTGAGCTCAGATTTTACATCTACAAAATGCAGCAATAATCTCTACTTTACATGGTGATAGTGAGCATTAAGTAAAACGGAATATTAAGCACTTTGTTTGTTACCCAATGGACAGCAAGTGGATAAAAAAAATAAAAGTTGCCACTATTACTATTATTATCATTATTTCGATTATTATGATTGATTTTTCTGGTACTGCTTCTCTGCCTCTGCTAAAGCCACAGACACTCAGTTCCTGGTGTTTTCAGGTTTCCTGTGAGGTCCCATCACTTCCTTTCTCATTTATTTACACCATTCCACTTGACAGGCTCCACTCCTTCGCACTTCTTCCACTTTCTCTGCTTAGTTTTTACACAAGTCCTCAGCTTGCTGAGGAGGGCTCTTGTCTCATTTATGATTCATGAGACACTGAGTATACAGATGGCATTATATAAATGTTTAATAATTGCCATATGGTTTCCCCGGAAATGCTGTCACTCAACGAGGAACACATACTTAAGGCTTCTCACATGTGAAATAAAGAAAAGGCAGACCTCTACTCTCGTGCTCCCCTTCACTGCTACAGCCTCAGAAAACAAACACAAACAGTTCATCCCAGGCTTCTAGGTGTTTAGAGACCACCAAATTTGGGAGCAGTAAAAAAGTAAATAAAAATAGATGTCCGATATTACTCTTCTGTGTTAAAGATAGACAGCTCAGTCGGTGCTACAAAATTCCAATGTCTATGTCAGTTGTTATACCACAGGGCACTGTTTTAATGGGGAGTGGCCATGGGGTTTTCAATTGGATCCACTTCCATCATGATCTCATTTCTCCCGGCTGGTTTCTTAAAGGGCTTTGCAGCAGCCATTTATTTATGAGGTTCTGCACTTTGGATGGAGATGCATATGTAATGGGGAGAGACTGCACATTTGACAAATGGGAATCGTGATTGTCTGACCTACTGACAGTTGTTGATGTGCTCTCGTGACCTGTAAATGTTGCAGCTGACTGATTACAGTAATTGATTGAGAAAACATTTGTCAATAGTCTTCTAATGAAAGAGAGCAGGGAGGAAGAGATTGCTGGAGCGCCTAGGAGTTGGGTGTTTTGCTTAGCAGAAGGAGCACTGACCCATGTTATAGACAATCGCAGAATTTCATATCCCCATCTATAAAATGAAAATACAATACCTCTCATCAACACTTATAAAGCACCTACTATGTGCTAGGTTAGAGATCATAAACTGGTGATATGTAAGTGGAATATAACCCTCAGACTTGGTCTGTGTATTCTCCACAGTTGATCTGCACCAGCTTTTTGTTAAAATAGGAAGGAAATTGCTAATATTTAAAATCAGGATATTTCACGTGAAAATCTAGATTTCTAGTATCTCAGAAAAATCACTATTTGGCAGCACTGGGCCAGAATTTCTGCAGGGCAATTGTTGTCCTGACTTGGGTGGCTGGTGGAAAACGGGGTATACTCCTAAGTTTGTCCCAATTGCTACCGCTCTATTACTTCATCCTTTAATATTCACTGTCTTGGCCCTGTGGGATTTTGAGGCTAAGATTCCTATTTTGGGTTCTGAAGAAACAAACACACACACAGAAAAGAATGATTTCAGGCCTTTCCTTGAGCGTACTCATGATGCTATCACTTTTTACAACAGTAAATAGTAAGTATCTAGCAAATAAGGAAAAATAGGCTTTCTGGTTTATTAAAGACTCTGCACAGTGAAACCAGCCCACATTTATCAAGATGGCTGCCATATGCAAGAAACTATTTTAAAAACCTTTACGATATCCTGTCTTCGGTGGTAGCTGGAATTGTAGATAAAGGAAGACTGCATTTGTAAGTAGTGGAATCGGGCAGGGTTTTCAGTAGTGTCATCTGATGGCTGATGACCCAGAATGAGTCCTTCACTTCCTTGGAAATCTTATTCCTCCAGAACCAACAGAGTAGAAGGTTGAAAAGTGTGCTATAAACTATAATGCTGTATACCAGGGGCAGTCATCTATGGCCACTAGTTTTTGCAAATAAAGTTTTATTGGAATACAGCTACACCCATTCAGAATATAAACTCCAGAGCAGTTATTTTCAAAGTATAATTGCCAGGCCACTTGGTTCATAAATGCCCAGGCCTTGCTACTATGACAGATTCTAAGGCTCCACTGCAGACTTCCTAAAACAGAATCTTACAGTAGAAGAATGCCAGACTTTATTTTAAGAAGAATCCCAGATTATTTCCATGAGTCCTAAAATTTGAGAGTTTCTACCCTAGAGATAGCAGCTCCCTCTTTCTGTACTATATGGCACATACAAATTTGGAAGGAGACAGGAAATTTGTGTCCAACACACTGCGTGACAGGCATGATGAGAGCTAGTGGCATGAATTATGAATCTCCTCTTGTCAGAGAAAACCCTTCAGGCAAGAGAGACCTGAGCTGGCTTTTAACGGAGTGGAGATAACCTGGGTAACCCCAAGAGTTCGTCCTCTGGACAGCTGCCTCATGAGGGAGCTCTCAGAATCACTTCCTGCTCCAATGCCCAGACCCACACTTTGACTAATTTAGTCCAGATGGACTCCCGCCTACCATTCATTACACATGTGGGTGTTAGCCCAGTGTAACTTCAGTTCCTCTCTTATGGGTCCTCTTTTAATGGATGAGGGCATATGTGTAATGAGAACTCTGAACACGCAGAACTCATAGGGCTTAGTCATACAACTAGTTTCATTTTTTTTTTTTTTTTTTTTTTTGCCCCTGACTGCCCTATTAAACCTACTAGCGAGGATAATCTTTGCCCTGCCACTGGGTGAAAATTCAGTTGTTCCAAGTCTTTTTGGATCACTTTTATAAGTCTTGAACGTCTAATCTCCAATCATAAATCAAAATATTCAGTCTAATACATGAATGAAAACCCCTATCTATATTCAAGGATAAGACCTTCCTTTCCCCTGGTCCACCCCAACTGCTAGAGTCTATGGTAGGTAGGTAGCCCGCATTGGGGAAGACTCACGTCTCACGTTCTCACGTGCCACTTTCTCCACTGACTAATCACTGTTTCTGATCCTCATTTTCATTCAGATGAGGGTGGAAGAGGTGAGAAAAATAGGTAAAGGAAATAAGAAAGTTCTTACTTTCTTATTTGTTGGACTGTTGTGAACCATCTCTGCTCTCTCTGGGCCCAAGGGGTAAACCCTATGGACTGAACACTTTTCAGCAGGCCAGCCTCAAAATGAACTAAATGTTTTTGCTGAACTCATCTACAAAATGAGCTACATTCCTTTGTTAAGCTCACCTACTGCAACCTCAGTTATACATGACATGGAGTCACCCAGGCCCATGGATAAAGTTCTCTACCTATCCAGCACGGCCCCTGATGCACGCACCCAGGGAGTCCCATGGGTACAAGGCAAAGGAGCTTGAGCCTAGCTCTCTCTCTCTCTTGTGTGCCCACATCTGGTCCAAAGGACGCTCACACATCCTATTCACTTGATGCATTTGCTGAGTGTCAGGAGAAGGAGTCACCTCTTTCTTATGTGGCCACCAAGTAGCCCCCCAACCTCTCCCTCTTGCTCAGTAGAGTCCCCTGAAGGGAGTCAGACATCAATCCACTACTCACTCCCAAATCCTAGATACATACAGTATGCTCTCTGAATGGTTTCACAGAAGCACCTCTCTCACTTGGCTTGAAGTGAGGGACAGACATCCCCAGACACGTCCTTAGAGAAGGACTCAAAGCCTGTCATCAGCTCCTCCAAGAAATTATCCCCAAACAATCTTCTCTCCGTTGGCTTCTGACCATTTTACACTCTGCATGGGATAGACTTTTTAAATTAATAAAACTGGTTTTCTGGTATCTCCTATGAAATGTTTTCTGTGCTAATATCTAATATCTATTCAATTTTATCTTTACTAGTTGAAACTTGGAATATATTAAGCTTCAGTTATGTTATCATTATGTCACCTTCAGGATTAGCTATGAAAAAATTACTTCCATGAATAAAACATCTGAAAGAACAAAATCACCTAAGAAAATCATACAAAATATGGCAATTAGCTCAGGCTCCCAGCTTAGGCTTAATTCAGCAAACTTCTAGGAGAGATGCCAACATCTACAGAAAATGGGTTCCCCCATTATTTTCAGGAGGCTACCTCTGTGGTGGATGAAATGCTCCTCCCACAGTGATGCTGTGTTGTCTTTCTCTTAACATCCTGCACTGTGACTGTTCGCTGCCATTTCCCCATAAGCTGAAAATCTCTTGAAAACACACTTCTATTCCTGGGGGGCGGAGCAAGATGGCCGAATAGGAACAGCTCCAGTCTCCAACTCCCAGCGCCAGCGACACAGAAGACCGGTGATTTCTGCATTTTCAACTGAGGTACTGGGTTCATCTCACTGGGGAGTGCCTGACGATCGGTGCTGGTCAGCTGCTGCAGCCCGACCAGCGAGAGCTGAAGCAGGGCGAGGCATCGCCTCACCTGGGAAGCGCAAGGGGGAAGGGAATCCCTTTTCCTAGCCAGGGGAACTGAGACACACAACACCTGGAAAATCGGGTAACTCCCACCCCAATATTGCGCTTTAAGCAAACAGGCACACCAGGAGATCATATCCCACACCTGGCCGGGAGGGTCCCACGCCCACGGAGCCTCCCTCATTGCAAGCACAGCAGTCTGTGATCTACCGGCAAGGCAGCAGCGAGGCTGGGGGAGGGGCGCCCGCCATTGCTGAGGCTTAAGTAGGTAAACAAAGCTGCTGGGAAGCTCGAACTGCGTGGAGCTCACAGCAGCTCAAGGAAACCTGCCTGTCTCTGTAGACTCCACCTCTGGGGACAGGGCACAGCTACACAACAACAACAACAACAACAAAAAAGCAGCAGAAACCTCTGCAGACGCAAACGACTCTGTCTGACAGCTTTGAAGAGAGCAGTGGATCTCCCAACACGGAGGCTGAGATCTGAGAAGGGACAGACTGCCTGCTCAAGTGGGTCCCTGACCCCTGAGTAGCCTAACTGGGAGACATCCCCCACTAGGGGCAGTCTGACACCCCACACCTCACAGGGTGGAGTACACCCCTGAGAGGAAGCTTCCAAAGCAAGAATCAGACAGGTACACTCGCTGTTCAGAAATATTCTATCTTCTGCAGCCTCTGCTGCTGATACCCAGGCAAACAGCGTCTGGAGTGGACCTCAAGCAATCTCCAACAGACCTACAGCTGAGGGTCCTGACTGTTAGAAGGAAAACTATCAAACAGGAAGGATACCTACACCAAAACCCCATCAGTACATCACCATCATCAAAGACCAGAGGCAGATAAAACCACAAAGATGGGGAAAAAGCAGGGCAGAAAAGCTGGAAATTCAAAAAATAAGAGCACATCTCCCCCAGCAAAGGAGCGCAGCTCATCGCCAGCAACGGATCAAAGCTGGACGGAGAATGACTTTGACAAGATGAGAGAAGAAGACTTCAGTCCATCAAATTTCTCAGAGCTAAAGGAGGAATTACGTACCCAGCGCAAAGAAACTAAAAATCTTGAAAAAAAAAAGTGGAAGAATTGACGGCTAGAGTAATTAATGCAGAGAAGGTCCTAAACGAAATGAAAGAGATGAAAACCATGACACGAGAAATACGTGACAAATGCACAAGCTTCAGTAACCGACTCGATCAACTGGAAGAAAGAGTATCAGCGATTGAGGATCAAATGAATGAAATGAAGCCAGAAGAGAAACCAAAAGAAAAAAGAAGAAAAAGAAATGAACAAAGCCTGCAAGAAGTATGGGATTATGTAAAAAGACCAAATCTCCGTCTGATTGGGGTGCCTGAAAGTGAGGGGGAAAATGGAACCAAGTTGGAAAACACTCTTCAGGATATCATCCAGGAGAACTTCCCCAACCTAGTAGGGCAGGCCAACATTCAAATCCAGGAAATACAGAGAATGCCACAAAGATACTCCTCGAGAAGAGCAACTCCAAGACACATAATTGCCAGATTCACCAAAGTTGAAATGAAGGAAAAAATCTTAAGGGCAGCCAGAGAGAAAGGTCGGGTTACCCACAAAGGGAAGCCCATCAGACTAACAGCAGATCTCTCGGCAGAAACTCTCCAAGCCAGAAGAGAGTGGGGGCCAATATTCAACATTCTTAAAGAAAAGAATTTTCAACCCAGAATTTCATATCCAGCCAAACTAAGTTTCATAAGTGAAGGAGAAATAAAATCCTTTACAGATAAGCAAATGCTTAGAGATTTTGTCACCACTAGGCCTGCCTTACAAGAGACCCTGAAGGAAGCACTCAACATGGAAAGGAACAACCGGTACCAGCCATTGCAAAAACATGCCAAAATGTAAAGACCATCGAGGCTAGGAAGAAACTGCATCAACTAACGAGCAAAATAACCAGTTAATATCATAATGGCAGGATCAAGTTCACACATAACAATCTTAACCTTAAATGTAAATGGACTAAATGCTCCAATGAAAAGACACAGACTGGCAAACTGGATAAAGAGTCAAGACCCATCAGTCTGCTGTATTCAGGAGACCCATCTCACACGCAGAGACATACATAGGCTCAAAATAAAGGGATGGAGGAAGATTTACCAAGCAAATGGAGAACAAAAAAAAGCAGGGGTTGCAATCCTAGTCTCTGATAAAACAGACTTTAAACCATCAAAGATCAAAAGAGACAAAGAAGGCCATTACGTAATGGTAAAGGGATCAATTCAACAGGAAGAGCTAACTATCCTAAATATATATGCACCCAATACAGGAGCACCCAGATTCATAAAGCAAGTCCTTAGAGACTTACAAAGAGACTTAGACTCCCATACAATAATAATGGGAGACTTCAACACTCCACTGTCAAGATTAGACAGATCAACAAGACAGAAAGTTAACAAGGATATCCAGGAATTGAACTCATCTCTGCAGCAAGCAGACCTAATAGACATCTATAGAACTCTCCACCCCAAATCAACAGAATATACATTCTTCTCAGCACCACATCGTACTTA